>NC_086287.1:2104340-2319031 GCF_963924245.1 Chroicocephalus ridibundus | reverse complement strand
CGCGCACCGCCCCGGCCAGCGGATTGGTGGCGCCGCCCGCGAGGGGCGGGGCCCGCGCTCCCGGTGGCTGCTGGCGGCGCTTGCGCCGAAGGGAGGGAAGCTGCGCGCCCCCCCCTCCCGCCTCCTCACTGGTCCGCTCGCCCGTCTGTCAGCGCCGCGCGCCAATCAGCGGAGGCGAGCGGAGCCGCGCGTCACTGCCGCCGCGGCGCGCCGGGCTGGGCGGGGCCTAGCGGCGGAGCGGTGACTCATCCCGTCGGGGTGGGCGGGACCTTCCCCTGCTTGCGCTGCGATTGGCCACGACACCGTCCTGCCAGCAGGGGAGGTGACCTCTGACCTTTGACCGGTGCCGGGGAGGGGAGGGGAGGGGACCGCTCCACCGCCCCAAGGCCTCAGGCTGGGCCCGGGCCCCGAGGGCCGGGACCTCCCCGGGGGAAAAGCGGGGGGAAAGGCAGGAAAGGGGAGGAAAAGAGGGGGGGGGGGAAAGCGGGGGGGGGGGGGGGGGAACCGAGGGCTTCTTGTCCGCTGCCCCCCCCCGCCGCCCCAATGCCCCCAGAGAAGGAGAGGCCACGCTCGCGGCAGTATACAATTCATCTTTATTTACAATACCCTATAAAAATGTAAATTTAGAAACTTTATTCTCATTAACCAGAACCAAAAACTGAAGGGGGGGGGGGGGGGGGGGGTGCGGGGCGGAAGGAAAAAAGGAAAAAAAAAAAAAAGCCCAAAGAAAAAAAAAATAATAATAATAAATGAACTTTTCACTTGATCCGTCGGAGGAAAATGGGGGGGGGGGGGGGGGGGGGGAGCAGCCAAGGGGAGCTGGTTAATGCCAGGGTTGTAAAATACCTACATGTGCAAATCTCTTTTGTTTTCTTTTTTTTTTTAAAAGCAAGAGGAAAAAAAAAGAAAAAAAAGAAAAAAAAAAGTAAAATTAATACCCACCCTCCCCCCCCACCCCATTCCCGAGGAGCAGAACAGCAGAATCCCCCACACCATCCCCCCCCCCCCCCCCCCCCCACCGTGGGGGATCGGGAGGAGAAGAGAAAAACCAGGGTCGTCCCGTCCCCCCCCTGCCCCGACCCCGGCCCCGGAGAGCTCGGGGCGAGGGAAGGAGCCAACGGCTGGGAAGACGAGGCGAGTGTGCAAACGAGGCGCGTGCGACACGCGTGTACCGGCGCTCACACGCGTGTGCGCGGGCTGGGGAGGGACCTCAGTGCTCGATGGGGAGCTGGGGAGGGAGGGAAGATGGGGGGGGCGGGGAGGGGGGGGGGGGCCGGGGCCACCTTACAGCACCCCCCCGCCCCGACCCTTCCTTCCCGGCACCTCCTCAGTCGTGTGCGTGGAGGGAGGGGGGGGAGAAGCAGCCGTTGTGGGGGACGCGGAGGGAAATGGGGGGGTTTTCGGGAGCAGCAGGGAGAGGCAGCACTTTGGGGGGGGGGGGGGGGGGAGGGAGCAGCCAAATTATCCCCCCCCCCCCGCCCCAGTCAGGATTGCGAGGCGGCAGGACGGCGGGTGGGAGCCCCTCCATCCATCGATCCATCCATCCATCCCTCTGAACACTCCGGTGCCGATGAGGAACGGCGGAGATCTCCTACCGGATCCCGTGCACTAAGCTGGCAGCAGGGGAAAACAACGGTTGGTGGGGGGGGGGTCAGAGGAGCCGAGGGGGGCGTAAAAGCGACTCCCCCCCACCCCAGGGCTGCTCTGCCCCACGCTGTCCTGCCCACGGCATCCCCCCTTTGCCCCTTTACAGTCCCCTCTCTTCTGGAGGGGTGACACTCACTGCAATTTTGTCTCCAGCAGGTTCAGCTTCTGCTGGTCGACGTAGCGAGAGAAGAGGGAGATCAGGTTGGAGGGGGTGGACACCGGCTTGGCCAAGGCCGCCTGAGGGATCCGCAGGAGCTCCCGGGTCGCCATGAGCATCAGCTCCGTCCTGCCGGAGAGGGGCAGAGGAGAAGGGAGGAGTGAGAGCCGCTGGGTGCTGGGGGGGCTGGGGGTCCTCCAACTCAGAAAGGTTCGGGTTGGGTTGAAGGGACCTTAAAGGCCACCCAGTGCCACCCCCTGCCCTGGGCAGGGACACCTCCCACCAGCCCAGGTTGCTCCAAGCCCCGTCCAACCTGGCCTTGAACCCCTCCAGGGATGGGGCAGCCACAGCTTCTCTGGGCAACCTGGGCCAGGGGCTCACCACCCTCACAGCCAAGAATTTCTTCCCAGTATCTCATCCAAATCTCCCCTCTTGCAGTGGAAAACCCTTCCCCCTCGTCCCATGGCTCCCCTCCCTGATCCAGAGTCCCTCCCCAGCTTTCCTGGAGCCCCTTGAGGGCCTGGAAGGGGCTGGAAGGTCTCCCCGGAGCCTTCTCTTCTCCAGGCTGAACCCCCCCAGCTCTCTCAGCCTGTCCTCCCAGCAGAGGGGCTCCAGCCCTCCCAGCATCTCCGGGGCCCTCCCTTGTGCTACACGCGCCTCCGGGCATTTTTTGTCACTGGAGCCAAGCAGGAGGTGGTGCCGCGTCCTCGCACACCAGCCGCCCCACGCTGAAGGGTGCTGCTGCCGAGAGACTGCAATTAAACCTCCTCCTTCATCAACTCTGCCTCCGAGTCCTTCGGGACCCTGCACGGCGCAGCGTCCGACCCTGACGGCATCGATCCTGACAGCGTCCGACCCTGAGGGCCATTGGCCCAAGGCGCAGCGGAGAATGGGGACTCACCACTGGTTGTCCTGCATTAGCTCCGTGTTCGCGTCCGAGCTCTGCAATTCCTCCCCGCGGCTCAAGACCAAGTACAACAGGGACAGGCCGAACTGCGGGAAGAGAGGGAAGGTGTCGGGGAGTTCGCTGGGAGCCTCCTGGGGAGGAGATGTCCTGCCGGTGCTGTCACAAGCCATCGCTGGCCTCCCGAGGGCTGTCACAGCCCGCGAGGAAACGCCTGCTGCAGGGGACGGGCAGGACAGGGCGGGCTTTTCTCCCACCGAGCATTTTTCGGCCAGGTCTGAGGATTCCCTCCACCTCCCAATCTTCCCGGGGGGATGATGGCATGAGCGGGACCACCCCCGGCTGCCTCCGTAGCCCCCCCAAAGAGGAAGAGGAGGCTGTTTATGGGCCTGGGTCACGGCAGGAATTGTGGACGGCTGCGTGAGTGACAAACCGCTCCTTGCCCAGCTCAGAGGGATGTCTTCACCAACCCACGGCAGAGAAAGACCCTCCCACACCGGATTTTAGGACAGGAGTCCGCAGCCTGGCGGGACAGACAAGGGAACTGGCTGCCAGCCTGCAGCAGAGTCCCAGGCCAGCTCAGACGGCTGATTAATTTGCCAGACGCCCTCATTGATCAGCAAAGGAAGGGTGAAAAAGCGCCAGGGGCTGGCAGCCGGTGGCTCCTGTGCCGTTCCTGCACCACGGCTGCATCCAGCTCTGCCTTCCAGCACCGGGAAGCTGCCGGGGAACTCGGTTTCCCAACTTTGGGGAGGGATGGGATGGTCCCACCTGCCCCGGGGAGCGGAAAAAGAGGGGAGCACCTTGTTTTGGAGCACAGCAGTGAGGTGGAGGTTGGTGGGCGCTGGCGCGGTGGCGCTCTGAGGTAGGTTCGTTAACTGCTGCACAAGGCTGGTGACCGTCCCCAAGGGAAGGTGGTAGAGAACGTGCGAGAAGGGCCTCAACAGGCAGGGCAGCACCTGCGGAGAGAGGAGCGGAGGAGTCGGGAGCTGCTGAAGCAGGGAGATGGGACTTCCCCAGGAGACGGACTTCCCCAGGGCCTCACGGACCCCAACAAGACGCTGCCTCGTGGCTACAACACAAACCAGCAGCACCTCAGCACCCCTCAAACACTCGGTGGGACTCGCCAACAGCATCCCCCCACAACAACACAGGCCCACTTTCCATTCAGCCAAGTCTTTTTCCTTCCTAAATCATCCTTTTTCTCAAAGCAAGCTGGGATTTATTTCGCAGAGGCCTGTATTTTTTGGTCCCTATATAGAAAAAAGATTGTGAAGGACGGCTAAGAGCACATCCCTCGGAAGATGCTGGCCTCTGCCGCCCGTCTCTGGAAGATGGTGTCTCCCGTTGTCACCCGATGAGTCAGAGACGCTGGGCTCATTAAACAAAGGCACCATTTATCAGCAAACCTCCCCGTTTCCTTCCTGGCGAAGCTGGGTTGCGTCGTGCCAGCCGGCAAGCATGGGAGACGGGCCCTGCCAAGAGCTCCTGCAGCCTCCCCACACCTCCGGCAGCCTCCCAGGAGAGGCAGAAACAACCGTCCTTAAGACACACGATGCCGTTTACCGTTTCCCCCCCGCCGTGGAGGAGAGGAGATCCAGCTCCAGACCCCGCGCCGATCCCCACCTCCCGGCCCCTGGAACCTCACCTCGTCCTGAGCATCCTTCTTGATGAGGAAGGGCAGGTTCCTGGCCGTCGCCATGAGTACGTCGGCCGCTTGCTCAGGTGACAAGAAGGGGAGGATCCGGGCCACGAGGCGCTTCCCTTTCCGGATGCACATGATCTGCATGAAGTGGTCGTCGCTCGGCCTGGGCAGGAGAAGGGAAAGGTGCCAACCTTCAGCTGGGAGCGTCCCAGGGAATATGGGGTGCTCCTGTGGGTACCCCACAGCCAGCCCTGCAGCGGCACCAGGCAGAAAACACCCCCCCCTCCCCCACCACATCCCTGGGGAGGGAAAAATAACCCAGAAATGACACTCCTAACCCTAACTTCTGCCTGTCTGAGGGGCTGGGCAGCAGGGCAAGGCTCGGTTCCCCACGGGGTAGCAGAGAAGGAGCCACCGAGACCCTGTGTCCCTCCTTGCTGCTGAGGCTACAGGTCGGGCAAGAGGCGACAGACTTAAAAACAAGCACCCAGGGACGTGCCGGGGCGCAGAGCTCGGGGCGCACAGACACCCAGCGAGCGTGCAAGACAGGCGCTATTCGCAGCACCCGAGCCGCAGGGACGGAAGTTGATAGAGGATCATACCCAGAGCGAGGAATCGCATGGGGAAAATCGCCAAAAAGAAAGAAAAAAAAAGGTTATTTCAGACCACAGTTCCCAACACCGCCCTGGAAGAGTCTGTCCAACTCTTCCTTGGGAAACAGATCCCTGGAAAGCCAGTTTATAGAATCATATAATGACAGAATAGAATTATAGAATGCTTAGGGTTGGAAGGGACCTTTAAAGGCCATGAGCAGGAACACCTTCCACTAGATCAGGTTGCTCAGAGCCCCGTCCAACCTGACCTTGACCGTAGATGCCCCAGGGATGGGGCATCTACAACCTCTCTGGGCAACCTGGGCCAGTGTTTCAGCAGCTGCAAGCGCCCACGGACTCTCCGAGCTCCCGCCAGCCACCGAGTCGCAGATCGACGCTTTGCTCACCTCTCCTGCCCGGGCGCCTTTCCCCTCAGATTGTCATACATGTCACAGATCTTCTGCTTCCTCTCGTCCATCAGGGCTGGCCGCTCGCCTTCCAGGCTCAGGAGGTAGCGTCTCTCATAGTCCTCCACGTCTAGGAGGAGGCTGTACGTCTGCAGGAGCGATGGCAATCACAGCAGGGCACAGAGATCTGCAAGCCCTGATCCACAGAGATCCAGGACGTGCCCAACCCCAGCCAGGACCCTCCCGTCTCCTTTGCTGCTACAGGAACCACATATCCTGGCCCAGACCACGTCAAAGCCTCGCTGGTCCCAGTGCAGGAGCAGACTGGGCAGGGACTCTGTGACCCGCAAGCCTCCATCCTCTCGCACGGTGGCTGCGGAAAGCTGAGGCGTTACCACCTCATGGCTGTGAATCAGTTACGGACCCTGCAAAGCCCGTCCAGGCTGTTTTGGGGCAGGGTGAAGGCACGGCTGGGACCCGGCTCCGGCCTTTCTGCTCCAGGACCCCCCCTCTCCTGCAAGAAGGACCTCAGCCACTGTCAAGCGCTAGCTTGTCCCCAGCTACATGTCTAGAGGAGGTCATCGGTACCGCACCGTGGTCTCCCTGGTCCTTCCTTCATCCCAGCCCACCTCGTGCCCCACCGCAGATCTCCGAGGGTGGCGGCGGTCCCCCTCGAACTCACCTTCTCGATCGTGACAAGGGTCTGGCGCCTCTTGTCTCGAACCTGCTTCTCCTTCGTCTCCTGCCGGAGAGGGAGAGCGGAGTCAGGGCTTGCGGGCAGCTCCCGCGCTGGCCCGAGCAGCAGCCGCAGAGCTGCATCGGAGGGGAGGCAGGGCCAGAACTCACGTCATCCTCACTGCGGGAGGTCACCACCGCGTCGATCATCTTCCGGGGGTTGTTCACGCTGGAGACAGTGAGTTTCCCAAGCGAACCCTCAAACTGCACTGCAGGAAGGGGGGAGAAGGGAAGCAGAGGGAGTCAGTCCAGGCTTGACCTCACTTTCCTTCATCTCCGGTCCCAGGTCCAGGCTGCGTGGAGAAAGAAGCGCTTACCTGGCTTGTAGGTGTGCTCCAGCTTAGCCACCTGAGGTGTGATGAGTTTAGTGCGTTCCTTCTTGGGACCATCACCTTGGACTTCCTCCGCTGCTGACAACTTCTCCAGCTTCTGGAAGTAATTCTGAGGCAGGGAGAGGAGAAGTTGAGACCCCCCGACAAACAGATGGCAAGGACTGATGCAACCGATCCCTCTCCCCAGCCCGTGCTCCATCCCTCAACCCATCACTTACTGGTCTTGCCAATGTCCGCAACAGCATTTTAAACCACTCTTCCTCCCCCAGTACATGGGGGGACGATTGCATCCTCCTCTTTACCATCCCTCCAGATTACAGAGGTCGAGGTTCCTCCTCAGCCCTCTCTTTCTCAATACAATGATGAAGCCACTCTCCCTGTGAGGTCCCCGGCTCCCAGTCCTTCCCAGCACACTCCAGTTAGCCTGCCTTTGCTTTGTTAACACCGTGCCCAGGCTGGGCAGCGCGTGGCTGGGGCCTCCCACACGGGTGCTCACGCGCTCTTTCCCATCCACCCCGGCCAACGTTCGCCTCTTTCGCAACGGCGGAGCTTTGTTGACTCACATCCCGGCTGCAGCCGCACCAGTTCCTCTCCTCTACTGGGGATCAGCTCACCCACAGCTCCCGGAAAACCTGTGTCAGCGCAATGTCTCCTGCCAGCCCCAGCTCTCCTGCCAGCTCCCACCGGAGCCCAGACAACCCGCAGCAAGCGCTCGTCCCTGCTCCCACTGCGACTCTGTCCCACCTCCAAGGGGACCGGACTGCTCTGACCCATTTCACCGCACTGGTGACTGTTCTCCCCGCTCTGCCCAGCGCTCACCGACTGCTCCAGGACCTTTCTAGGGTGCAGCTGGCTCCTCTGCACCCCCTCCATGAAGACCAAAGCTCCTGCGCAGCCGACGACCACCCCAGACACACTTCCAGCCACCCCACAAGCCCCGTTGAAGCTCCCAAGCCAGGCATCCATCCTACGTAGCTCGAAACCCTCCGCGTATTTCGCTCATGTGATGTTGCCCTGTCTACCCTCAAACCCAGCTGAGCTTTAAACATCTACCACCATCGCCAAGAGCCCAGCCATCACCTCGCTTGGTCTGCTCCAAATCTGGCTCCTCCCAGCCCCGTCTGGTGCTCCCTATTCTTGAACTGGAAAAGAGCGGGAGCAGTCTCTCCCCATCCACCTTCTCCGGCCTCGCTCTTTGGACCCCACGGCCTTCACAACCCAACCCCCGTCAGACTAGAGTCCTCCTCACGCAGCCATTCCCTGCCCTGCGTTTTCCATTTAGCACCTTCCCCGTCTCCCATTCCGGGTGTTTTATTCTACCACTGTCACAGGCAGCTTCCCATATAGACAAGCTGCCCTCCTGTTGTCTCGGGCCTTCTGCTGCGCCCGCCGAATCCGTGCTGCCAGCGTCCCCCAGTGTCTCCTCACCCCTGGAGATCTCTCTCACCCAAGAACAGAAAGGCGGTTCTTCCCTTGCTAGGGATGCTCACCCCATCACTCTGCCTTCCTCCTCCAGCGCATGCCCCACAACCGGATCTAGAAACGCTTCCTCCGCTGCATCACTCCTGGCATCCCCTTCCCACCCAACACCCCTCGCCACAGCGGCCGCGCCAGGAAGACACCGGTCCCCTGGGAGCGTTGTGGCCACGGGACACGCAGCAGAGAGGGCTGGCTGCTTCCCCCTCCCCGGTACCTGGTAGTAATAGTCATCCAGGTAGGGATCAGTGCTCTGCAGCTGCATCATCTGGATTTTGGACACCCAGTCCTTCTCCCGCTGCAGCATGAGGTTAGCGTAGGGGTCTTTGCGTATCTGCTCCTGGTGGCTGCTCCGGTGGCCCCCTCGGTCCCCCACCGAGCCGTTGAGGCTCCGGTGCTGGCTGGCAGGAGGCAAGAAGGGCACCCGTGAGCACACAGGAGCTACAGGAAGGGACAGAGAGCGGTGCACAGGCTAGCCCCGGCAGCACAACCCCCCCGCAGTGGAGGGGCGATGCAATTCCCCCCCTCACTGCGCCAGGCAGCCCCTCTCCCGGCACCGGCGCGGGGCCAGCACTCACTTTCGGTTCTGCTGCTGTCGCTGGTGCAGGAGCCGGCGATGCTGGGGGTGCAGGTGGGTCGTGTCCGGTCGGAACATCTGGGGCTGCGGCCTGGGGACAGCGGGGAAGTCTCAGAGGCGGCCGCAGAGAGCGGGCAGGCGGACGGGAGATGGGTAGCACCTACCTCAGGCTCTGCAGGTGGGACCCAGGGCCCGGCGGGTGCTGCGGCTGAGAGGGAGGTGGAGCGGGGGGAGCCCCGAAGAAGGCACGAAACCCGCTGGCCGGAGACATCATCTGCCCGACTCTGCCCTGGAGCAGCTTGGGATTGACGGAGGGGAGGGGGCTCCCAACCAAGCCAGAGACCCGGGCAAACTGGCTGGGGGACATTCGGCCGGCCTGGCAGGACAAAGAGGGTGCCTGGAGTCAGCCGGGGGAAGATTTGGGGGCAAAGGGAAAGGCCCAGCATCTGGGATGGCCAGAAACAGCCACGTAGAGCCACGCAAAGAGAAATGCGGGACCCTGACCATGGCGGGGCCAGGAAAGCGCAAGAAGGGACCAAAGAGGGCTTTACCTGGGCTCCTCCGAGCAGCTGCGCTCTCTGCAAGTGGGTGAGGACGGGAGAGACGCTGTGGGGGAATGGGTGGCCCAGGAGGGAGGAATTCTGGGGAAACAGAAGGGAAGAAGGACCACAGTCACAGCCTTGGCACAACTGATGGTGGGCAAACAGGGAGAGGGCGATGGTGCAAACCCCAGGAAGGTGCCCCGGGCAGGCTGGGAGCCAGGCCAGGCTCCAGGGAGCAGGGCTGAGCCGGCAGGATGGGGCAGACGGGCCGAGTTATGGAACTAGAGACAAGCCACTGGCTTGCTGTGTGTGACAGCGAGGGACCCAGCACCATCAGGGCCTGGATTTGAAGACGGGAGGAGTGGAATGGGGTGGTGGCGGGTTCTGGGGGAGGCTGGAGGACCTCCCAGCAACGGGGTCTCAAAGAGGGGTGCAGAGGGGGCTGGGTACCGGTACATTGCAGAGCTGGTTGGGGGACATCCTCTCGCCGTAGGGAGCGGGGTAGCGCTGCTGCATGGTAGCTCGGATATGGACAGGCTTCGGACATAGGATCTAGGAGGAGGGAAACAGCACAGTTACCCCCCCAGTCAACTCCTTAGGGAACCAGCCTGCACCCTCTGAGCCACGGGTGGCAAGCGGGGCTAGCGGGAGGTACCTGCTGGTTGAAGTTGGGCACAGCAGCCTGCTTGGGAGGGGTGCCGATGGGGACAGCCCGGACAGGGGGACTCCCGATGACAGGGGAGGATGAACGCCGGGGCAGCGCCCGCTCGGAGGGGTCCCGCTCTTCCTCTCGAGCCTGCGGGGGTCTCTGAGGCAGAGCATAGTCCAGCACGGACACCGACGGCATCTCCTGCAAGCGGAAGGGGAGAGAAAGATCCCTCCAGGACGTCACTGACGGGGACAGGGACAACTGGCACTGTGCGTCCCAGGGACCTTCACACAGACAGCCACATCCTTCCTTCTGCCAGACCTCTTCTGCACCTCTCGACAGCCCCATGCAATGGCGGGGGCTCCTGGGGACCCCCAAGGCCTGCTCCATAGAGGCCCCCTCACTTCCAAGACACCCGTTTGCGGTGACAGCACTGCCCAAGCGTGGGGTGGGAACGCTCCGTGTCACTGCCGTGCAGGCTGCACGCACACCCTCGCTTCCCAGCCCTCGTCAGCCCTGCAGAGCCGCACAGGGCTGGCCGCACAGCACGCTCCGCTTGCACTTAAAAGCCTGACTCTTAATTAAACCGCAACAAAAAAAAAAAATCCTCTGCCTTGAGGCACAGACATTCCCAAACTCTGACGGGAGTGCTGACATCTCTCAGCCATCACCAGGGATCACAGATCAGAGATAACCCCAAAAAGCCGGCTCTCCAGCCTCTGATGGAGGACAAGGGACGATGTCTAAGAGGGTCTACAAATGAGCCAAACAGTGGCCACCCACACCCAGACAGAGGAAGGAGAACACCCCACTGTCCCAGGCTGATCTGGAGGTGCTCCCCAGCACGGATGAGCCTGTGGCAGTACAGCACATCTCGCCCCTCAATGCCCAGCCACACGGGTTTGGGGGACGTTAGGGACACCACAATGGCTGCCACCCGCACCCCAGCACCATACCTGAGTGAGAAGCGGCCCCCGGATGCGCCGCAGGACGGCCGAGCTGTCCCAGATGCTGGAATTCAGCCCTCCAGGCTGCTGGAAAACAGACAGGGAGTCAGCACAGCACTGCCAGGTCCGCGTCAGGCCAGCACCCACCCCTACCCGGCTCCCACCTGCGCGGGGACCCTGGTTTGCACAGCTTGCATGATGGCGGGGTCCTCCAACTCGCTGTCGATGACCAGCCTGGTCAGCCGCTCCGCCAACGTATCCTCGGATTCGCCCAGCAGATCCGCCTCCTCGCCGCCGGGCCCATCCTGCTCCCTGCTTGCCACCGGCTTGTCCTCCAGCTCCGCCAACCTCTCGTGTGCCTCCTGCCAGTCGTCGTCTGCGTAGGGACCCGCCGTCAGGGGTAGGGATGGGGAAGGGGCACGGAGGGGGTGGTCGTGGGGAGGCAGGGGGGAGAGTTCTCAGCTCACCGACAGCCCCTGCTCCAAACGTGTCATCGTTGAACTGGTCGATATCTTCATCTTCCTCCCCCAGGGCCTGGAAAGCGTCTTCATCCTCATCCAGCGGGCAGTCCTCCAGGGACTGGGGAGAGTGAGAGGAGGGGAAGTGGCGGGGAGGAGAGAAGGGGGGGGGAGGTCAACACCGGCCTCACACCACACGCTTCCCCCCACCCCTCCCGTGAGTCACACTGGCCTCCCCCCTCCACCACAGCCCCCTTCTCCCACAGGCCGCGGCCTACTCAAGCGCTCGGGGTGGGGTGGGGGGGAGGCCGCGGGCCGGGGTGGGGAGGGGAGGGGGGTGCGTCGGGCCGGTTCCCGGCCCGACGCACCCCCCTCCCCTCCCCACCCCGGCCCGCGGCCTCCCCCCTCCCCGTAGCCCCCAGATCCCCCCCCCCTCCCCGTTCACCTGGTACCGGAACATGGCGGCGGCGGCGGCGCCCACCGCCCGCAGGCTCCGCGCGGCCCGCTCCGGCCCCGGGCCCCGCCGCGCATGCGCCGGCGCAGGCGCATGACGTCACCCCCGCGCCCCCTCCCCTTCCCACGGCGCATGCGCAGAGGGAAGGCGCGCGCGGTGGAGGGCGTGGCTAATACAAGCCACGCCCCCCGCATGGCGCGCAAGGGCTCGCCCCCCCCCCCCCCCCCGGCTGCTCTTAAAGGGGCAGCGGCACCTTATATTCCGCGCGGGCGACGCGGCGCGCACGTCGGAACAGGCGACATATGTGTCCCCACAGACGTGCCCTCAGCGTTGTCCCCCCATGCCGGTGGTGTCCCCAGACGCGTCCCTGGCTCTGTCACCCAGCCGTGTCCCCCAGCTGTCACCCCATCCAGAGCCATGTCCCTCCAGATGTGTCCCCCAGGCGTGTCCCCTGTCCCCAGCTGTGTCCCCAGCTGTGTCCCCTACCCATAGCCATGCCCCCCCAGCTGTGTCCCCCAGGCATGTCCCCTGCCCCCAGCTGTGTCCCCTACCCATAGCCATGTCCCCCCAGCTGTGTCCCCACCCATGTCCCCTGTCCATAGCCCTGTCCCCCAGCCGTGTCCCCCCATGACCCATAGTCAGTGTCACCCAGCCACGTCCCCTATTCCCAGCCGTGTCCCCCAGCTGTGACCTCTGTCCCCAGGTGTGTCCCCAGCTGTGTCCCCCCTACCCATGTCCCCTGTCCATAGCCATGTCCCCCCAGCTGTCCCCCAGCCATCCCCCAGCCGTGTCCCCCCATGACCCACAGCCATGTCTCCCCAGCTATGTCCCCCAGCCATGTCCCCTATTCCCAGCTGTGTCCCCCAGCTGTGACCTGTGTCCCCAGCTGTGCCCTCCAGCTGTGTCCCTTACCCATAGCCGTATCCCCCAGCTGTCCCCTATGCCCAGCTGTGTCCCCTGTCCCCAGCCATGTCCCCCCAGCCACGTCCCCTATGCTCAGCCACGTCCCCTATCCCCAGTTGTGCTCCCAAATTGTGTCCCCTATCCGCAACCATGTCCCCCAGCTGTCCCCTATCCCCAGCTATGTCCCCCAACCATGTCCCCCCAGCTGTGACCCCTGTCCCTAGCTATGTCCCCCCAGCTGAGTCCCCTATCTCCAGCCATGGCCCCTGTCCCCAGCTGTGACTCCAGCTGTGACCCTTATCCCCCAGACATGTCCCCTCCAGCTGTGACCCCATCCATAGCCATGTCCCCCAGCTGTCCCATATCCCTAGCCGTGACCCCCCAGCTGTGTCCCCTATCCCCAGCCATGTCCCCTATCCCCAGCTGTGACCCCATCCACAGCCATGTGCCCAGCCGTGTCCCCAGCCGTGTCCCCTATCCCCAGCTGTGACTCCAGCTGTGACCCCATCCATAGCCATGCCCCCCACTGTGACCCCAGCTGTGTCCCCTATCCCCCAGACGTGTCCCCTATCCCCCAGACATGTCCCCTCCAGCTGTGACCCTATCTGTAGCCATGTCCCCCAGCTGTCCCCTATCCCTAGCTGTGACCCCCCAGCTGTGTCCCCAGCTGCGTCGCTTATCCCCAGCCATGTCCCCGATCCCCAGCTGTGTCCCCCCAGCTGTCACCCCATCCAGAGCCAAGTCCCCCCAGCTGTGTCCCCCCAGCTGTGACCCCTACCCATAGCCATGCCCCCCCTCTGTGACCCCAGCTGTGTCCCCTATCCCCCAGACATTTCCCCTCCAGCTGTGACCCTACCCGTAGCCATGTCCCCCAGCTGTCCCCTATCCCTAGCCGTGACCCCCCAGCTGTGTCCCCGGCCGTGTTGCCTATCCCCAGCTGTGACTCCAGCTGTGTCCCCTATCCCCCAGACATGTCCCCTCCAGCTGCGACCCCTACCCATAGCCATGTCCCCCAGCCGTGTCCCTTATCCCCAGCTGAGCCCCCTATCCCCACTTATGTCCCCCACCCGCGTCCCCAGCCATGTCCCCTCTCCCTCCGTAGCCGGCCACGGCAGGGGAGGACACGTCGTTGGCGCGTGACCCTCCTGGGGACCAGCTTCCTCATCGCCTGCCAGCCGGGGGCCACCCCACATCCGCCCCCGCCTCGCTGCCACCTCCCGGGGTGGCCGGTGGGCACCCCCAGCCGTCGCCTTTAACGGGACCGGTGTCCCCTGGTGTCCCAGGTGAAGGGTGGCTCCACCTCGTCCCTCCCCTCGGCGCCTTCCTGCCTTCCTTGTGCCTGTCACTGGGGATTAGCGAAGGGACAGCCCCGGGCTTGGGGACAGGGAGGGGGACAGGGCCACCCGCCACCTCGTCTGGATGTAGGAGGCCCAGCCAGCGTCCCCCATCCCTGCGGTGGGCGAGGACGGGGACCCCCCCGGCGACCCGTCACCCCTCGGGGCCACCATGAAGGACCGGCTGGAGCAGCTCAAGGCGGTGAGAGACCCCTGGGGTGGAGAGGGGACAGGGGACACCTCGTGGAGTGGGGGTCCCCGGGGCTGGCTGGGACCCTGCTCCCCCAGGAGCTGGGTGACACGGGGATGGGGGTCCCTGAGACTCCACCCCGTGGTGCACGGGGGTGACATGGGGACGGGGGGGCCCTGAGACCCGGGTGCGTGGTGGATGGGGACGTGGCGGGGATGGATGTCACCGAGATCCCACCCCGCGGTGCCTGGGGGTGTCTCGCGGGGATGGGGGTCCCCGAGACGGGGACGTCGCGGGGATGGATGTCACCAAGACCACACCCCACGGTGCACGGGGGGGGGGGCGCGGGGATGGGGGTCCCTCAGATGGGGACATGGCAGGGATGGGGGTACCACAGGGGAGGGGGGGCCCCAAGAGCCAGCCCCACGGCAATAAGGGGGGGGGGGTTACACAGAGGGGAGCGGGGCGGGGGGTGTCACCCCTCTGTGCCATTTGGGGGTGGGGAGGACATTTTGTGGGGACACCAACCCCCCAGACGAGGGCTGTTCCCCCATACTGGGGGGTGCAATGGGGAGATGCCAGCCCCCCCCAACCCCCCCCCCCCCGCCCCGCCAAGGCTGTGTGGGGCAGAGAGGGGGTGTCCATCGCCTTGGGGGGACCGGGAGCGGATGTGGGGTGCCCGCAGTGGGGGGGGTGGGGGGGGAAGGCAGCACCCCGTCCCGCGCCCCACGCCACCGTCGCCGCTTCCTCCTCCCTTCTCCCGCCCGGCCGTGGGGCCCCTGCTGCCCCCCATCCCCCCCCCCCCCCCGCCACCCGGGGACCTCCCTGCCCCATTGTCAGCGGCGTCGGGGGGTGGGGGTGGGGGTGAGGGTGTCCCCAACCCCCAACAGCCCCCCAGCCCCACAGCCGGGCCCTGCCGTGGGGCGGGCAGCGGTGGCAGGGAGGCTTGGCGGGGATTTAGTGGGGATTACGAAGGCAGCAGATAAAACCCTGGGGAGGGACAGAAGGGATTAATTTTATTTTTACCCCGCTGCGATGAGGCAGTGGGGGGCGGGGGGGGGGGGGAAACGGGAC
The DNA here is from genome assembly GCF_963924245.1 of Chroicocephalus ridibundus. Lineage (NCBI taxonomy): Eukaryota > Metazoa > Chordata > Aves > Charadriiformes > Laridae > Chroicocephalus > Chroicocephalus ridibundus. The sequence continues at coordinate 2,304,007 of NC_086287.1, read as the reverse complement.
TGGGCTGGGGGGGGTGGGGGTGTCCCCAGAAGGGGTCTGTCCCCCTCCACAGGGTGCCACAACCCAGCACCGGTTACCCCTTGGGGCGAGGGGAGGCGGAGGGGACGGGGGTGACACCCAGGGAAGGGACAGAGCCGGCAGCCCGTGGTTGGGGACGAGGGGCGACGCCAGGGTGATGGGTGACGGCCACCTTCGGGTGTCCCGTCCCCTGTCCCCCCCCCCCCCCCCCCAAAGCCGAGCCCCGGCGCTGCTCAGACTTGCCACGGGACGAAGGTCGGGGCCATAAAACCCTATCCCGTCCCCGTCCCTGTCCCCTCCCTCCGGCCAAACCCAACAATCCATTAATTCCATGGCTGCGCGCGGCCAGATGTGAAACGAGCTCGGTGGTGTGTCCCCGTCGTCGTCCCCCTCCCTGTCCCCCCCCCCCTCCGCCACTGCTGCAGATGCCACTCCTTGTGCCACCACATCCCCATGGCTGCCCTCGCCTTGTCCCCTCCCCTGCCAACCCTGCAGAGCTGGGATGGCCGGTGGCTGCCCCGGCCCCGCGGGGTGGCTGTCACCCGGGGGGTTTGGGGGGGGGGGTGGGTATCCCCTGGGGGGGGGGTGACACCCCTGAGCGCTGCCCCCGCCCCGCCGTACCCCGCAGAAGCAGGACGTGGACGATGACACCGAGGAGCTGGAGATCGCCGTGGACAACACGGCGTTCATGGATGAGTTCTTCGCGGAGGTGAGGGGCCGGGGGGGGCGGGGGGGACAATGGTGTGTGTGCGGGGTGGGGCCTCTTGTCCCCGTCCCCGTCGTGTCCCGTCCCCCCCCCCCCGCCACCGACATCGTCCCCACCTTGTTTAGATCGAGGAGACCCGGCAAAACATCGACAAGATCTCGGAGAACGTGGAGGAGGCCAAGAAGCTCTACAGCATCATCCTCTCGGCCCCCATCCCTGAGCAGAGTGAGTGTGGCGGCCGTGGTTGTCCCCCGTCCCCCCCCCCTCCGTCCCTAGGTCCCCTTCTCAGGGACATTCCCGCGGTGGCTTCCCCGTCTCACGTGCTGCGACCCTGCAGAGACCAAAGACGACCTGGAGCAGCTGACGGCGGACATCAAGAAAATGGCCAACAGCGTCCGCAACAAGCTGAAGAGTGAGTGGCCGCGTCCCCAGCGCCGTGCCACCCGGCCCCACGCGTCCCGCTGTCCCCACGGGAAGGCTGGGGTGTGCTGGGGACACCGGGACCATGGGGAAGGTCCCTGACGGGCTGGGGTCCGGCTCTCGGCAGGCATGGAGAGGAACATCGAGCAGGACGAGGCACGGTCCTCCGCCGACCTCCGGATACGCAAGTCCCAGGTGAGCTCCGGTCCTTGGGACCCGCTGCCGGGGATGTCCCCACCCAGCACCCCCTGGTCCTGAGCACCCCGTCCCACCCTGTCCCCCATCAGCTGGAGATGTGAGATGTCCTGGGTGTCCCCAGGTCTCCCATCTCCGTCCCCTGTCCCCACTGAGCACCCCCTCGGTCCTCAGCATCCCGTCCCACCTTGTCCCCCATCAGCTGGAGATGTGACATGTCCTGGGTGTCCCCAGGTCTCCTATCTCCGTCCCCTGTCCCCACCCAGCACCTCCAGGTCCTGAGCACCCCATCGCACCCTGTCCCCCACGGGCTGGAGATGTGGCGTGTCCTGGGTGTCCCCAGGTCTCCCGTCTCCGTCCCCTGTCCCCAGTAGCACCCCGTCCCAGACACACCATGTCTGGGTGCTCCCAGGCTTCACGTCCCTCTGCCCTGTCCTCAACACTCTGTCCTGTCCCCTGTGGGCTGGGACGTGCCACCTCCTGGGTCCCCTGGGTCTCAAGTCCCCAGCCCCAGCCCCAACGCCTTGTCCTGCCCTATCTCCCAGGGTGGGGACATGCCATGCCCAGACCGTCACTGCTCTGTCCCCATCCCCAGCACCCCATCTTGTCCCCTGAGGTGGCTGCCAGAGGTGTCCCCAGTGTCACACCCTCGCTCCTGTCCCCTGGGGCTGGCACGTGCACTGCCTGGGGTATCCCCGTCCCCAGATGTTGGCCCTGTCCCCTGGGAAAAAGGCCCATGGGGACATGCCACGCCTCAGGAGTCTCATGTCCCCAGCACTGTCCCCAGCACTGGTTCCTGTCCCCTGGGGGCTGGGGAGATGCCATGGCCAGGGTGTCCCCAGCCCCATGTCCTTGTCCCCGTCCCCAGCACTGATTCCTGTCCCCTGGGGGCTGGGGAGGTGCCATGCCCAGGGTGTCCCCAGGGAGGAGTCATGCCTGTGGGAACATGTCCTTGTCCCCATTCCCAGCACTGGTTCCTGTCCCCCGGGGGCTGGGGAGATGCCATGGCCAGGGTGTCCCCAGCCCCATGTCCTTGTCCCCGTCCCCAGCACTGGTTCCTGTCTCCCGGGGGTTGGGGAGGTGCCATGCCCAGGGTGTCCCCAGCCCCATGTCATTGTCCCTGTCCCCAGCACTGGGTCCTGTCCCCTGGGGGCTGGGGAGGTGCCATGCCCAGGATGTCCCCAGCCCCATGTCATTGTCCCCATCCCCAGCACTCATTCCTGTCCCCTGGGGAACAAGTACGTGCCGTGCCTGAGGTGTCCCCAGATCCATGTCCTTGTCCCCGTCCCCAGCACTGGTTCCTGTCCCCTGGGGGCTGGGGAGGTGCCATGCCCAGGGTGTCCCCAGCCCCATGTCATTGTCCCTGTCCCCAGCACTGGGTCCTGTCCCCTGGGGGCTGGGGAGGTGCCATGCCCAGGGTGTCCCCAGGGAGGAGTCATGCCCATGGGAACATGTCCTTGTCCCCATCCCCAGCACTGGGTCCTCTCCCCGCCAGGGGCTGGGGAGATGCCGTGCCCGGGGTGTCCCCATCCCTATGTCCTTGTCCCCGTCCCCAGCACTCGGTCCTGTCCCGCAAGTTCGTTGACGTCATGACCAAGTACAACGAGGCCCAGGTGGACTTTCGGGAGCGCAGCAAGGGCCGGATCCAGCGCCAGCTCGAGATCAGTGCGTGCCCCCCCCCCCCGCCCCTGCCCCAGCCCCATCCCTTTAAGCCTGTCCCCACCCCTGTCCCCACGTCCCCACCCCTGTCCCCATGTCCCCGCAGCCGGCAAGAACACGACAGACGAGGAGCTGGAGGAGATGCTGGAGAGCGGGAACCCCTCCATCTTCACCTCGGGGGTGAGTGACACCACGCCGGGAGGACACATAGGGGACCAGGACAAGCCCCCCCGGCTGACGGTCCCCGTGCCACCAACCTCCACCCCCCCCGCCCCCGGCTCTTGTTGCAGATCATGGACTCGCAGATCTCGAAGCAGGCGCTGAGCGAGATCGAGGGGCGGCACAAGGACATCGTGCGGCTGGAGAGCAGCATCAAGGAGCTGCACGACATGTTCGTCGACATCGCCATGCTGGTGGAGAACCAGGTACGGGCGGCGCGGGGACACGCAGGGACCCGTGCAGGGGGACAAGGAGGGACTTGTGCACGGGGTGCACGCGGATGAGCAGGGACCTGTGCACAGGGACAAGGAGGGACCTGTGCATGGGCTGCATGGGGACAAGCAGGGACCTGGGCATGGGGACAAGAAGGGACCTCTGCAATGGGACAAGGAGGGACCTGGGCATGGGGACAAGAAGGGGCCTGTGCATGGGGACAAGCAGGGACCTGGGCATGGGGACAAGCAGGGACCTGGGCACAGGGACAAGGAGGGACCTGTGCATGGGCTGCATGGGGACAAGCAGGGACCTGGGCATGGGGACAAGAAGGGACCTCTGCAATGGGACAAGGAGGGACCTGGGCATGGGGACAAGAAGGGACCTGTGCATGGGGACAAGCAGGGACCTGGGCATGGGGACAAGAAGGGACCTGGGCATGGGGACAAACAAGGACCTGGGCATGGGGACGAGCAGGGACCTGTGCAAGGGACTGCATGGGGACAAGCAGGGACCTGGGCATGGGGACGAGCAGGGACCTGTGCAAGGGCTGCATGGGGATGAGCAGGGACCTGAGCATGGGGACAAGCAGGGACCTCTGCAATGGGACAAGGAGGGACCTGTGGAAGGGCTGCATGGGGACAAGCAGGGACCTGGGCACGGGGACAAGCAGGGACGTGTGCGTGTGGCTGCATGGGGACAAGTAGGGACCTGTGCATGGGGACAAGCAGGGACCTGTGCATGTGGCTCCATGGGGACAAGGAGGGACCTGTGCATGGGGACAAGAAGGGACCTGTGCATGTGGGTCCACGGGGACAAGGAGGGAGCTGTGCAAGGGACTGCATGGGGACGAGCAGGGACCTGGGCATGGGGACAAGAAGGGACCTCTGCAAGGGGACAAGGAGGGACCTGTGCAAGGGCTGCATGGGGACAAGCAGGGACCTGGGCATGAGGATAAGAAGGGACCTGGGCACAGGGACAAGAAGGGACCTGTGCGTGGGGACAAGCAGGCACCTGTGCATGTGGCTCCATGGGGACAAGGAGGGACCTGTGCAAGGGACTGCATGGGGATGAGCAGGGACCTGTGCATGGGGACAAGAAGGGACCAGTGCAAGGGGACCAGCAGGGACCTGTGCAAGGGCTGCATGGGGACAGGCAGGGACCTGGCCATGGGGACAAGCAGGGACCTGTGCATGCGGCTCCATGGGGACAAGGAGGGACCTGTGCAAGAGCAGCATGGGGACAAGCAGGGACCTGGCCATGGGGACAAGCAGGGACCTGGCCATGGGGACGAGCAGGGACCTGTGCAAGGCCTGTATGGGGACAAGAAGGGACCTGTGCATGGGGTGACAAGGACAAGCAGTGTCCTGTGCAAGGGGCCGCATGGGGACAAGAAGGGACCTGTGCATCAGCTGCACGGGGACAAGCAGGGACGGGCGCATGAAGCCGCCCAGGAAGCGGCACGCAGGGCTGCCCAGGGCTCCACGGGGACACGGGGTGACACGGAGCCCCGTGGGCGCCTGCACGGGGCACCGTGGGGAGCCGTACGGGCACGGAGCCGCACGGGGCCGGGTGGTGACCGGTGCCCAGGTCCCCATGGGGCCACCCGGCAGCACCCAACCGTGGGGGTCTTAGGGATGGCGGGGGGGGTGGGGTGGGGGGTGGGGATGCGCCCCACACCGCGGGGGTCCCGGCCCCTCTCTCTCAGCCCCTCTCTGTCCCCCCCCCACTTCCCCAACCCCATGCAATGCGAGGAGCCGCTGCGCGCAGCGGGGAAGGGTGAGTACCTGCGCCGTGGGGGTCGCGCCACGTGCCCTGGGGGCCGTGCCGCCGTGTCCCCGCTGAGGGTGTCCCCTCTCCCGTCCCCCGCAGGGTGGGCTGCTGGATAACGTGGAGCAATACGTCATGCACACCAGCGAGCACGTGGAGCAGGCCAACCAGCAGACCAAGAAGGCGCTGCAGTACCGGGGCCAGGCGCGCAAGGTCGGGGCGGGGGGACGGGGGTCCTCAGCGTGTCCCCTTGTGTCGTCCCCCCCCCGCCTCTTTTTTCTCTCTCTCTCTCTGTCTCTCTCTGCCTTCCGCCCCGCCGCCCCCACCCCGGCCCCCCGGCCCCTGCCCTCCCGCGCGCCCCGTAGGGAGCCATGATCGACCGCATCGAGAACAACATGGACCAGTCCGTCGGCTTCGTGGAACGGGCCGTGGCCGACACCAAAAAGGCCGTGAAGTACCAAAGTGAGGCCAGGAGGGTGAGCCGGACCCACGGCCCCGCTGTCGTACCCCCCCCCGCCCCCAACCGCCCCCCGTCCCCGTGTTACCCCTCCGCAGCCCCCCCCCCCCAGCATCCCACGGGCAGCCCCGGCGTCCCCCTCTGTCCTTCAGCCGCATCTCCCAGTTCTCCCAGGATCTCCCCGTCCCCTCCAGTAGCCACATCTCGTGTCCCCGGTGGTCCCCCAGATGACCCCGATGGCTCCCAGTGACCCCCAGCCACACCGACTGGTCCCCGCTCCTCCCCTCGTGACCCCCCCCCCCATGGGGTTGGCAGCTCTGTCCCTCTCTGTCCCCGTCCCCCCGGCCCTGAGCTCCTTCCTACCCTCAGGTGTGATGAGCTGGTGAGGGCTCAGCCCCTCCTGCCCCGTCCCCGGCTCTGCAGCATCTCTGCTTCTTCTGGGCTCCTCTCTGCCCACCTCTGCTCTCCGTTCCGCGCCCCCCCGCCCCCCGCCGACCCCCGCCATGGAGCAGGCGTAACCGGCCCCCGTCTCCCCTCTCGCCCCCTCCAGAAGATGCTCATTTTGGCGGCGGTAGTGGCCCTCTTGCTGGGGATAGTTGCCCTCATCATCGGACTTTCTGTGGGGCTAGACAAGAAGTAGCCCCCAGGGCGGGGGCTGCGGTCTGTAAGTGTTTTGGGGGGGGTGGCGGCGGGGGTGGGGGTAGAAGAACCCCACCGCGGGGCCACGGGACCCCTGGTCCCACCATCATGCTCTGCCCGCCGTGGGGCTTTGTGCCGGGGTCCGGCTCTCCGGTGCTTCGGTTTCTGCCGCTTTTGGGGCTGGGGGTGCTGGGTGCTGCTTGGGCCTGCGGTGGGGGGGCTCCACGGCGTCTGGGGGCTCTGCGGTGCATGGGGCTCTGCGGCGTGTGTGGGGCTCCGTGGTTTTTGGGGGCTCTGCGGTGTGTGGGGGCTCCATGGCATCTGGGGGCTCTGAGGTCTGGGGGGTCTCCATGGCATGTGGGGACTCTGAGGTCTGGGGGGGGCTCCACAGCTTTTGGGGGCTCTGAGGTGTGGGGCTCCGTGCCTTCTGGGGGCTCTGCAGTGTGTGTGGGGGGGGGCTCCAGGGCGTTTGGGGGCTCTGTGGTGTGTGGGGCTCCATGGCATCTGTGGGGTCTGCGGTGGTGGTGGTGGGGGGTGTGTGTCTATGGCATTTGGGGGCTCTGTAATGTGTGGGGCTCCATGGCATCTGGGGGCTCTGCAGTGTGTGGGGCTCTGCTGGGGGGGGGGGGGCTCCATGGCGTTTGGGGGCTCTGCAATGTGTGGGGCTCCGTGGCGTCTGTGGGCGCTGCGGTGTGGGGGGCTCCATGGCTTTTGGGGGCTCTGTGGTGTGTGCGGTGGCTCCATGACATTTGGGGGCTCTGCGTTGTGGGGGGGTCCTTGGCATCTGTGGGCTCTGTGGTGTGTGTGGGGGCTCCACGGTTTTTGGGGGCTCTGCAATGCGGGGGGTCTCCACGGCATCTGGGGGCTCTGAGGTGTGTGTGTGGGGGTCCACAGCTTTTGGGGGCTCTGCAGTGTGTGAGGGTCTACGGTGTCTGGGGGCTCCACGGCATCTGTGGGTTCTGCGGTGTGTGGGGGGGCTCCATGGCGTTTGGGGGCTCTGTAATGTGTGGGTCTCCAGGGTGCTTGGGGGCTCTGCGGAGTGTGTGGGGGCTCCATGGCATTTGGAGACTCTGCGTTGTGTGGGGGCTCCACGGCATCTGGGGGCTCTGCGGTGTGTGGGGGGGCTCCACGGCGTTTGGGGGCTCTGCCATGTGGGGGGCTCTGCAGCGTGTGTGGGGTCTCCACGGCATGTGGGGGCTCTGAGGGGTGGGGGGGGCTCCACAGCTTTTGGGGACTGTGTAATGTGTGGGGCTCCAGGGTGTTTGGGGGCTCTGCGGTGTGGGGGGGGGGCTCCATGGCATTTGGAGACTCTGCGTTGTGTGGGGGCTCCGTGGCATCTGGGGGCTCTGCAGTGTGTGGGGGCTCCATGGCTTTTGGGGGCTCTGCAGTGTGGGGGGGCTCCACAGCTTTTGGGGGCTCTGCAACGTGTGGGGCTCTGCAGTGTGTGGGGCTCCATGGCTTTTGGGGGCTCTGCAGCGTGTGGTGGACTCCATGCCTTTCGGGGGCTCTGCAATGTGGGGGGTCTCCACGGCATCTGGGGGCTCTGAGGTGTGGGGGGGGTCTCCATGGCGTTTGGGGGCTCTGTAACGTGTGGGTCTCCAGGGTGTCCGGGGGCTCTGCGTTGTGTGGGGCTCCACGGCATCTGGGGGCTCTGCAGTGTGTGCGGGGGCTCCATGGCGTTTGGGGGCTCTGCAGTGTGGGGGGCTCTGTGGTGTGTGGGGTCTCCACGGCATCTGGGGGCTCTGCGGTGTGTGTGGGGCTCCACAGCTTTTGGGGGCTCTGCAATGTGTGGGGGCTCTGCAGTGTGTGGGGCTCCATGGCATTTGGGGGCTCTGTAATGTGTGGGGCTCCAGGGTGTCTGGGGGCTCTGCGGAGTGTGTGGGGGCTCCACGGCATCTGGGGGCTCTGCAGTGTGTGCGGGGGCTCCATGGTGTTTGGGGGCTCTGCCATGTGGGGGGCTCTGCAGTGTGTGTGGGGCTCCGTGGCGTCTGGGGGCTCTGCAGTGTGGGGGGGTCTCCATGCCTTTTGGGGGCTCTGCAGTGTGGGGGGGCTCCACAGCTTTTGGGGGCTCTGTAATGTGTGGGTCTCCAGGGTGTCTGGGGGCTCTGCGGAGTGTGTGGGGGCTCCACGGCATCTGGGGGCTCTGCAGTGTGTGCGGGGGCTCCATGGTGTTTGGGGGCTCTGCCATGTGGGGGGCTCTGCAGTGTGTGTGGGGCTCCGTGGCATCTGGGGGCTCTGCAGTGTGTGGGGTCTCCGTGCCTTTTGGGGGCTCTGCAGTGTGGGGGGGCTCCACAGCTTTTGGGGGCTCTGCAATGTGTGGGGCTCTGCAGTGTGTGGGGCTCCACGGCTTTTGGGGGCTCTGCGGTGGGGGGGGGGGGGGCGTGCTCCATGGCATCTGGGGGCTCTGCGGTGCTCAGGGCTCCCCGTTTCTCGGTGGTCCGCGATGCCGGGGGCTCCGCGTTGCCCCGGATTTGGGCTCCGCGCTTGGCTGCCTCTTCCCTTCCGTCTCTGCCATCCCCGCTCCCTCCGGACCCGCGGTGCCCCGCTGCCGTCCCTCGTCCCCTTCCCCGCCACCCCTCTCCGGCTGGGGGCTCACGTCTCCCCTTTTCCCTCCTCCAGACGCTTCCGACCGTCCCAGCGGCGACGTCTCCCTGCGGGATCTTCCCCGGCACCGCAGCCTGAACCCTTCCTCTCCCTGCTTCTCCCGGACCTGCTGCCCTCAGCCCCCGCGTACCGGCTCCTGCCCGGCTCCCGGCTCCCCTTTCCTCCATCACCGGAGCTTCCCCCCACCGGCCTGTCCCCTGTGGCCCCCGCTTGTCCTGCCGGTCCCTCGTGTCCCCCGGGGGAAAGGGGACAGGACTCAACTATTTATTTTCCCTTTGCCGATAAATCAACTTCTCCTGGTCCCCCATCTCTTGCCGGGGACATCGAGGGGGCTGGGAGGACATCCCGGGCGCTGTGACGCCGTGGGGATGTGGCAGCGAGAGGGGACAACGTGCCTCGGCTCGGAGGGTCGGACCCTCACCCGCACGGTGACGAGGGACGGGGAGACGGTCAGGACGAGGGGGTTGGTGGCCCCGGCAGCTGCCAGCGGGTCTGGCCGCGCTTTGCTGTCCACCGTGCCACGCAGACGGAGCCGCCGGGGACACTGTCCCCTCTTGGCCTTGATGTCCCCGGCTGGCACGTCCCCTGACGCCGACTGCCCCGGTGCTGGGGGGAGCCGGGGCGGGAGGACGCGGCCACGGCGGTTATTTTAATTCTTTTTACAATAAATATCCCCCTGCTGACGCCCGCCCCGCGCCTCTCCTCTCCCTGCACAACGCCACGCCGGGGTGCTGCGGGGACAAAGCGGGGTGCTGCGGGGACAAAGCTGGGGGCTGGCACCCCCAGACACCCGAAACGCAGGGGGCGGCCCTTGGGCTGAGGGCGGCTCCGGCTCAGCTGGCGGCAGCCGTGACATCGTGTCCGGGCTGGTGGCTTTTGCCGAGGACACGGGGTTGGGGACGGGGTTTTGGGGTGCTGTAGCGCCGCGGCCCCTCGGGATGGAGATGTGACAGGGGAACGCGGGGCTGGGGACGCCCCGAAGCCCCACGGGCTCTTGCCGGGATGGGCCAGATCGTCTTCCCCCCACGATTTTGGGTAAGTCACGGCGATGGGGACACGTCGTCCTCCCTGTGCGCTGGCACTTGGTCACCTGTCCCAGGGGGCCATCGGGACAGCCACGTCCCGGCGCGACACGCAACCAGCTCCCACCTCCCCCCGCTGCCTCCCCAGCCCCTCTCCCTGTCCCTCGTCCCACCTCCCTGTCCCTTGCCCCCCTCCCTGTCCCTTGTCCCCCCTCCCCAGCCCCGTGCCACCCGCGGCCCTGCCTCACGGCCCCTCTCTCCCCGTGCAGAAGAAGATCATGATCATGCTATGCTGCATCATCCTCGCCATCATCTTGGCTGCCAGCATTGGGAGCATCTTCGCCTGAGACCCCCCCACCCGCTGCCCTCCAGGTGACCGGGTGCGCGGCGGGGCGGGAGGGGGACAGTCGGGGTCCCCGGTACCACCCCGCACCCGGGTTCAGACCTCGGCGGGGTGGGATTCACCCCCGCCTCGGACTTGCCGGCGGGTCCCTAAGGCACCGGCAGAGACCGAGCGTCCCCAGGCAGCCACGTCGGGGAGTGACGGGGACAGCCCCGTCCCCTTCCTCGGCGGTGCCTCATCTTCCTCCCCGTTGCAGGTGGCCTTTCCCCCCTCCTGCCCCGCCGCCCGGATGATCCTGCCCGCATCCACCTGCGGCTCCAGCCAGCGGAGAGACCCCCCCACCGCCAGCCCCGCGCCCCATCTGTCTCCGAGGACATCCCACCGACACAAACCCCCTGTCCCCAGAGGAGCAGCCACCACCTTCCCTGCTCCCCCCTTCCCTCCCACCACCCCGAAGTCCCCCCTCGCTCCCCGTCCTCCCTTCGGCCGACGGTCGGCGTCCCCTGCGACAAGCAGCCCCCTCCTCGGTGGCGCGGAGCGGCCGGAGGAGCCGCGTTCCTCCCCGGGGCGGCGTAGAGGGCTCTGCCTTGCTCGGGGTGGCAGAAGGAGCCTCTCCCCTCGCTCGGAGCTCCTCTGCGGCGACTTCTCTGTCTCGCCGCCTCTTCGGATGTGAAGCCACCCGCGCCGGAGCCCTCCTCCTCAATAAAGAGATCACCCACGTTCCGCTCCGGGGTGCTGCGTTGGGGACGGGGAGGGGGGGTCTCAGCCATAGGACACAAGCCCTGATGCACCGGGATGCTCCTGGCCCCGTGGTTGCGCCTCCAAAAAAAAACCACAGCAGCCGACGCAGGTCGTCGTGGGAAGGTTTAATTAAGGGGCTGCTCGTTACACCCTGTGTTTCAGGTAGAATTTGCCCCAGTAACGTCCCTTCAGCCGCAGGTCGTAGGGGCTGAGGTACTTGCGCATCCCCAGCATGTTGGCGGTGACGACGCGCTCGAAGGTCCAGGGGTTTTGGTTGTTGAGCTTCTTCTCCTCCTCCTCCTGCCGCATCTGCTGGAGGCCGTCGCGGCTGATGGGGATGGCGGGGAAGGGCAGTTTCCTGGCCACCTGGGTGAGGAAGGGTTTCACCTCCCCAAACTCGCAGCGCCCGCCCACCTCCACCACCAGGCGCCCGCTCTTCACCGCCGTCACGTAGTGGTCGATGGGGCCCTTGCCGCCCCCCATGCGGTGGCCCAGGCTCTTCCGCGTCACCGGTTTGTAGGGGGCCGGCACGCGCCAGATGGCGAACATGGTTTTGGGGTCCATGCTGCGGCCGATGGTCAGGCGGATCATCTCGAAGTGGCCCCAGTGGAGGTACCCGCCCCCCATAGCCTGTGGGGAGAAGGATGGGGCACCTCAAGGACCGAGCACTGGCAGGGTGAGGAAGACAGAGGTTCCTCTGCCCTGTCCTGTCCCCCCCCGCAACCTTCACACGCTTTTTTTTTGGCGGGGGAGCAGCCTCACTGAGGAAGTCTCAAAGCCACATTTCCAATTCAACCACCAAGCCGTGTGGTGCGGTCGACACGCTGGAGGGAAGGGATGGCATCCAGAGGGACCTGGGCAGGCTTCAGAGGTGGGACCGCGCCAACCTCGTGGAGTTCAGCCAGGCCAAGTGCAAGGGTTGGGGCAACCCCACGCACAAATCCAGGCTGGGTGGAGAACGGATGGAGAGGAGAAGAGGAAGACTCTCCCTGAGGAGAAAGACTTGGGGGTGTTGGTGGATGAGAAGCTCAACAAGAGCTGGCAACGTCCGACGGTAGCCCAGAACCCCCCATACCCTGGGCTGCACCAAAGGAAGTGTGGGAAGCAGGGCGCGGGGGGGGGATTCTGCCCCTCTGCTCCACTCGGGGGTAGAGTGCTGCCTCCAGCGCTGGGGCACCAACAGCAGAAGGACACGGAGCTGTCGGAGCGGGGCCAGAGGAGGCCCCGGAGATGCTGGGAGGGCTGGAGCCCCTCTGCTGGGAGGACAGGCTGAGAGAGCTGGGGGGGTTCAGCCTGGAGAAGAGAAGGCTCCGGGGAGACCTTCCAGCCCCTTCCAGGCCCTCAAGGGGCTCCAGGAAAGCTGGGGAGGGACTCTGGATCAGGGAGGGGAGCCATGGGACAAGGGGGAAGGGTTTTACGCTGCAAGAGGGGAGACTTGGATGAGATCAGAGGGAGAATTCTTGACTTGGTGGTGAGCCCCTGGCCCAGGTTGCCCAGAGAAGCTGTGGCTGCCCCATCCCTGGAGGGGTTCAAGGACAGGTTGGACGGGGCTTGGAGCAACCTGGGCTGGTGGGAGGTGTCCCTGCCCAGGGCAGGGGGTGGCACTGGGTGGGCTTCAAGGTTCCTTATAACCCAAACCACTCTGCGATTCTATAATTACATTCCGTATCCCCAAACTGGGGAAACTGGGGCCCTTGTTGATGGAAGTAGCTCAGTCAATCCAGCTTTTCGGAGCCAGTTGGGCACCAGTCCCCTCCAGTCGCTGGTTTCTTTGGAGTTCTCACCGCCCACGGGACGGCTCAGGGCCAGACACGGGTCTCCAGCCTGGACGGCGCCCACTCTTGCACCCACCCCACCTCCTGCCCAGGCTGTCCCCGGCCCCTTCAGGCTTCCCCCTTGCCACCCCCCAGCTCCGGCTGGGGGCGGGGAGCAGGGCCCTGTCCCTCTCACCAGGATCCCGTACTGTCCCTGGGTGAATTCGGTGGCCTCGTGGGACGGGCCGCGGATGTCACGCAGCTGCCGGGGCTCCCGTTTGACCTTGGGCACCGCCGGCACCTTCTCCATGAACTTCAGCTTCGTCCTCTCCGGAAAGGTGATACCTGCCAGGGGACAGGCGTGGCAGGGTCACCGTCCCCAGGACGCCCCTGTGCAGGGGGGCACAGGCTGCCTTGGTTCGGGGGGTGCCCCTGCCATCCCCGGGGGGGGGGCTTCCCCCCCTCTTTAACCCCCTTACCACTGTAGTCCGGGGGCAGCACAAACTTCTTGAGACCCGCCCGGGGGACGGTGACGCCACCGGCACCTGGGGGAGAGAGTGGGGGGCTCAGAGTGGGGCCGGGAGCACCGGGAGGGGGGCCTGGGGCCAGCCCCCGTATCCCGTGGTCCCCTTTTTCCAGACCCCAGCCCCCTACGGCCCCCACCACCTCCCTCCCCTGGACCCCAACATACCCTCATGGAACCCCAACATTCCCCCCCACCCCCCAACATCTCCTCACAGAACCCCAACATCCCCCCCCCCGGACCCCAATATCCCCTCATAGAACCACAACATTCCCCCCGCGGACCCCGACATCTCCTCACGGACCCCGACATCCACTCATGGACCCCGACAGCCTCCTCCAGACCCCAAGATCTCCTCACGGAACCCCAACGTCCCCCTCCGGACCCCGACATACCCTCATGGAGTCCCAGCATCCCCCCACAGACCTCCAACATCCCCCCCGGACCCCAACATCCCCTCACGGACCCCAACATCCCCCCTGGACCCCAACATCTCCTCACGAAAGCCCAAGGTCGTCCCCCCCACCCCGGACCCCAACATCCCCCGCGGACCCCGACACCTCACGGACCCCAACATCCCCCCCCAGACCCCAACATCCCCCCACGGCCACCACAGCCAACCCGGGACTCCCAGAGCCCAACGCCTCCCCGTTAATGCGGGAGGGGGCCCGGGCATCCCAATGCCGGACCCCACCCCCTCCCCGGTTCGGCCCCCACCGCGACCCAGGCGCCCGGACACGCTCCCCCCCGTCCGCCCCGAAGCCCCCCATGGCGTTCAGCGTCCCCGGGAACCCCTCGGAGCGCTGCCCGGGCTGCCCTGACCTCCTCCAGGCGGCAGCGACCGCGGGAACCGCCATCGCCACATCTCCGGGCCACGCCGCCGCCCGCCCGGAAGTGCCAGTAGGGCGCCGCCATTCGGTCCGACCGCGGAGCCGCCCGGCGGGGGACGCTTCCGGTGAGGTCGGTCCGTCCCGCCGGCGCACCCCCGGAAACGCGGAGAGGAATATTAGTTCCGGGTGGAAACCCCCCGGGTGTCCTTCCACGATGTCACCCCCGGTGTCCCCACCCCGGTGCCGGGCAGGGTCCCCACCCCGCCTCGGTGTCCCGTCGAAGCTCCCGTGGCCGCTTGAGGGTCATTGAATCGCTTTGGGTGGAAGAGAGCAGCCGTCTCAGACGCTGTCCCGGTTTGAGCCGCGCAGGCCTGATTTCGCTTCTAATATCCGGGAAAACCGCGTTTTTTGAAGACTCTGGTGTCTGAATTGGCACTGGGGGGGTGAAACGAATAAGAACCTGGGAGGATCCGATGGGTGATGTTGGGGCGGGGGGAAAAGGGACAAAACCCCTAATTCTTCCCGAGTGAAGAAGGAAGGTGCGACGTGTCCCGTTCTGGGGGGGCGGGTCTGGAAAGGAGAAGGTCTTGGCTGACCCCCAGAATGGAAAGCCTGGACCCGGCGGGAGGCCGCGGCCTGAAAACCCCGCGGGGAACCTTGGCGTGGCGTAACCGCTGGCCTCGGGAGCCAGCCCCTGCCTGCAGGTCGCCGTAAACCGCAGAGAAAAGCGGCAAATTCGACAAGAGCTTCGCTCCCCCCCACCCGCCCCCCCGGCCCCCTGCGAGGAAGCAGCAGCGCCTTTTGAAGACGAGCTCCGAGAAGGAGCAGCTCCGGCAAAGGGGCTGCTCGGCCGCCAACGCGTCCGCGCTGCGCGGGGAACGTGGCTTCGTAGAAGGTCATCGGAGGGGAAGCGCTCCAGGACGCGTCCCTCGGTGGGGCGGCTGCCCTGGGACAGCCCCCACGGGCTGCGGGGCCGCGTTTCTTCCCCCCTGTCTAGGTTTGAGCCACACGGGATTAATTGCTCGTCTAATGCTGGGGAAAACTGTACTTTTAGAAGACTCCGGTGTCTGAATTGGTGGCAATATTCGCTTTACAGCCGGCTCTGCTGTGGGGGATTCAAGGTCTCAGCGTTTTCGAGCTCGCCAGGTGCGGGGATGAGGAGGAGCGAGACCCGGGCGCTTGCCCCAAGCTGCCACTTTTGATATAAATTAGAAAGTTTGCTGAATTTCTCTCTGTCTCCCCCTTGCTGGCTGCCATCCTGAGCACTCCTCGCCCCGGTGCCGGAGCCCTGAGCCCTTCCCTTCCTCCCGCAGCTGCAGCGCTCGCAGGGTCCCACATTGGCTGTCCCTGCGGGGATGCACGGCTTCCGCTGGTGGAACGGGCTGAGTATAATCCTTGTGCGTTTTAGATCGGTATCGGCATCAATATTGCTTCTTTAGTCTTATTAATGGTAATCATTTAGGTCTTATTGTACTAAATCTGTTTATATTTCAACCCTTGGGTTTCCTTGTTGTTTCCCCGATTCCCCTTCCCGGGTGGGGCGGGCTCATTTGGGTGAGAGAATAAATATCTAAACGACGACAAATTGTGACGGCTTCCTCCAACCGTAAGAGAGACGCGCACACGCACGCGGGGCTGTGCTGATACCGGCTCTTTATTGCCTTCACAGTGGCTCCGGCGAGGCCGCGCGTCCCTCGGTGCCTTCAGTAGGTGCTGAAGACGGCCTGGATGTGCTCCCCGTCCACCGGTACGTAAGTGCCGACCCCTGCGATGGTGGGACGGGGGTAAGACCGGGGCTCCTTGACCCCCCTGCTCCCTGCGTCGTGTCCCCCCCCCCCCCTCCTCTCCCCAACTCCGTGCTGCCCACCTTCCTGCAGGGCGTCCTCCCCGCTGAGGAACTGCCAGTAGGTCCTGTCCTCCGGGTTGGCGGCCAGCCCGTGGATGGAGACCACCATGGGACCCCAGGACGTCTGCTCCGTCTGGAAGCTGCCGGGGAGACGCGGGGGCTCCGGGATGGGTGGGGGGAAATGCCATGGGTCTCACCCCTCCACCCCGCCCACCCCCCCGCGGTTCTCACCTAAAGACGTCGGGTTCCTTCTTCTCAGCTGCCTGCAGCACCCGCAGCAGCGTGGAGCCGGCCGGCACCCGCACGGAGATGGATTTGTGGAAGTGCTTGCCCTGCAGCGTGTTGATGATGGAGTAGTGCACCTGGATGCGGGCTGTTGGGAAGGGAGAGGGGCCGGGTGGGCACCCAAAATAACGCCACGGGGCACAGGGCGTGAGCGTCCTCCCTGCAGGGTCTTGGGCGCTCCATCTGCGAGCTTCCGTACCTTTCTGAACCCCGATTGGAACCAGCTTTAGGGACTGTAGGCTTGGGGACATCCCGCTGCTGGCCGTGCATTCCAGGCTAGCCGCCTCCAGGTAGGATTTGCCCACGAGGGCCGGCAGGACCTGAGCGATGGCCATGGGCTGGCGGTAGTCGTGGCCGTACACCACGGAGAAAGCTTGGGCGCAATCCCACTCCCGCGGGGCGTAAAACATTGCCGTGGAGCCCAGCGCCTGCGGAGGAGGAGGGAAGCGACGTGAGCGACCCCGGGAGCGGGACCGGGGCGGCCGCGGCGCCGCAGCGCACCCCCGCCACCCCCACCCCGGGGTACCTGCAGGGCCAGCCCCATGCTGTAGATGTTCCCCATCATGCCATCCCTCTTCTCCTGCTCGTCCAGGAAGCCGTTGGTCACCACCGACACCGCTTCCCAGAGCAGGTGCTGTAAATCTTGCCGCTCCGTCCGGTGGTAGGTGCACGCCAGCGCCAGCGCCGCCACGGCACGGGTGTCTGCGACATCCCGGTGTCACCGCCAAGCCCCCGGCGAGCGGGGCTTTGCCAGCGGAGGGGACACGGCGGGGCCGCAGGGGTCCCTTACCCACGGAGAGGTGGCTGGCGGGGCTCAGCGCTTCCTTGGCCAAGGCCGTGGCCGCGTCTTCGTAGCCGCTCACCCCCCCCAGGCACAAGCCCAGGGTGTCCAGGCTCACGCTGTACAGGGTGGTCTTGGGGACGCCGGTCGCCTCTGCAAAGCGAAGGGTGGCCAGATGATGGTGGCCCCGGGGAGGCCGGGAGGAGGGACGTTACGCACCCCCAGCACCCCCCACCCCCGGGTCCCTCCGTGCCATCCCGCCGTACCCAGGCGGTCCATCTCCTCCTTGGTTTTCTTCTGCAGGACGTGGAACAGGTCGACGGTCTGCCCCAGGGCGTGGGTGTGATGGGGGTCCTGGCAGGAGGAGAGGAGGGCGAGCACGTACAGAGCCACCTGGCCCGACGTCATGTCTGCGGGGACAAAAAAGCAGCCGGGATGTGCTGGGGGCAGGGGGGGGACACACGCCACCTGGCACCCCCGAGAGCCGGCAGGGACAGGGTCTACCAGGACCGGGTGCCACGGTGGCCCCCGCACCCTTCCTCACCCTTCTGGGCTCTCTTCACGGCCTCCTCCTTTATCTCCTGGAGCAGCCACTTGCGGGTGCCATCGCCGGTGGCCCCCGCCAGGTTCATGGCCAGCAGGACGCTGGGGTTCGGCGGCTCGTCCTTGTTGACGGAGTCCTCCAGGCGCTCGAGCAGCTCGGAGACCAGTTTGTCGGGGCCAACTGGAAGGGGAAGAGAAGAGGGGGGCGGGTAGGTGGCCGGCCACCCCGCTGGCACTCGCAACAGGAGGTCACCATGGACCCCACGTCCCCTCCATGAAGCCCACCCCCCCCCCCCCCGTCCTCGATGCGGTCTCTGCGGTGTCCCCGCCGTGGGGCTGACACTCACCGCAGCTGTGGGTGGCCGCGCCGCCCACCAGGGCCAGCAGGACCCCGATGCCCAAAGCCGCGCCGAGCATCTCGTTGTCCTCGGGGCAAGCAGATCCGCTGAGGCTAGCGGAGACCCGGCGGGGACTCGTCTCTCCGGGCGTCCTCTCTCGGCTTTTAGCTGCTCTCGGCGTCCTTCTGCCGTCACCTGCCCTCCCACCGCCGTCCTGGCACTTGCCAAGCGTCGCCGGCTTATCTGTGTGCCCAAGGGTGTCAAACAGAGCCGGAGGGGGACGGCTGCGGGGTCAGTGATTTTCCATTCGAGGCCAGTGACACGGTGAGGGACCCGTCGTACGGCCGGGAGTTCACGGGGCCGGATGGGATCCATCCCCGGGCAGGGAAGGAGCTGGCGGGTGTCACAGCAGGACAACCCCTCCCGGGGCGCCTGGGGAGGTCTCCGCTGGCTGGAAGCTCACCAGCCGTATCCAAACTTCTGAGAAAGGCTTGTACTTCCCAAGAAACCTTTTTAGTTTAACCTAAGCGCCGGGAAAAATTATGGAGAAGGTTATCCCGGGTGCCGTTGACACGCTTTTAAAGGACGATGCCACCACCGGGCACGCTCCGCCCGGGTCGATGAAGGGAAAATCCCGTCCAAGTGATTTGATGTCTTGCTGCGATAAGGCCGCCCGCCTGGCGGATGACGGGAAGGCGGTGGGTGTTGTTTTTCTCGGATTTTTAGGAAGGCTTTTGGATCCTGTCCCTCCCAGCATCCTTCCGGACGAGGCGAACCCTGCAGCGGGACGGGGCCCCTGGCCAGTTTGCTGGTGGTAAACTGGGAGGCGCTGGTGACTCTCTCGAGGGACGAGAGCCCGGCGGAGGGATCTGGCTGGATGGGCGCTTCGGCCGATCGTCAACGGCAGGGAATTTAAGAAGGATAAACGCCGGATTCTGCACCCGGGAGGGAGCGCGCTGGTGGCGACCTTCCTTCCTGGTGTGGGCGACCACGTAGTGGCCACGGTTACGCAGCAGCTCTGGCACCAGCGCTGGGGCAGCCGTGGGGCGAGCAGGACACAGGGGCTCGGGGGTGGCTCTGGGTCCCCCAACTGGGTCATCTTCTGCCCCAGGGGGCTGCCCGTGGGCTACAGGGGTGTCAGGGGCCACCAAGGAGGAGAGGGTCCGGCCAGCGCCCGTCGCCGTGTCCCCGCTGTCGCCCCGTCCCCTGCCTGCTGGCCCAAGCCCGGTGGCAACCGGGCAGGCTGGGGGGCCCTGTGTCCCCTCACCCCAGCACATCCCGAGGGACGGGGGTCAGCGCCCCTCTGTGCCTCAGTTTCCCCAGAGGCTCTGCCGTGGGAAGGTGCCCCAAGGACACGCTCGTCACCCTCCTTTTGGGGCCATGAGGGCAGCACACGGGCCGGAGAGTGACCCCCACCTTCTCCATCCCCCCCCCCAGGCAGGGACAGGGATGGGGCCGGGACAGGGACCAGGACCAAGGGAAGGAGCAGGGACAGGGAGAGGGACAGGGCGGGGGACAGGGACCTTTGCTTTGCCCCCCCAGGAGGAGGAGAGCTCTGGGGAGATGGGTCCCAGGTGGGTGCGAGGGGCTGGGCGTGGGGCTGCTGGGACCACCCGGCCTCCCATTGGGAGCCCTGTGGCCCCCCCCACCTTGGCCCAGGTGTAAAAGCCATCAGTGGGGGCTGCCCCTCCTCCTCCTCCTCCTCCTCCTCTCACCACGATGAAGGCTCTCAGGAGAAGGTGGTTTGTGCTCTTCTTCCTCGCAGCCACAGCCTGGGCACGGGACGCCCTGGGTAAGGGGTGGTTTGGGGGGGGGGGGGGGTTCTACGGGGTTTGGGTGCCCTCCCTGGGGAGGGGGAGCGGGCAGTGCCCCCCGGGGTGGGCACGGGTGACGCCTGGCTGCCGGTGGAGGAGGACCACGGTCTCCTCCCCACCCCCAGGTAGGGCAGGTCTGTGGGTCAGGCTGCCTCAAGCACCAGATTTGGGGCCGCGAGGCCAAATCCAGAGCCCCGGGGTTGGGGGGGGGGGTTTGGGGGGGTGTCAGGTCCTGCATCTCTTCACGGGGACCCTTCTTGGAGCATCACGGTCACCTCGGTGCCCTGGGAGTGACAGCACAGAGCGGCTCAGCCCTCCAGGGCCACCTCCTTCCTTGTAAATGCTAAAATGGGGGGGGGGGACGGGACATCTGAGCCAGAGTCTTGCTCCCCTGGGAGCTGGCAGCATGGGGGGGTCCCCAGTGTGCTGGCTCAGCCCCCCCCCCACTTTCTTCTCCTCGCCCTGCCCCAGTCTCGGTGACATGTGGCCGCGCGTGGCTTGCGGTGGCGGTGCCGGCTGGCCTCCTGGGGAGCCGCGTGGCTGCCGGGGAGCTGACGCTGGGGTCCGGCTGCGGGGTGACCGTCGTCGACGGGGACGGCTACCGGCTGGAACACCCCCTCGGGGGCTGCGGGACCACCCTGGAGGTGAGGGGCTGTGGCGGCGTGGTCCTCCTGGGGGCGGGATGGGAGGGGGTGACACCATGTCCCCCCAGGCGAGGGACGGCGTGGGACGTGCCGAAGCCCCCGCGGTGGGGGAAGGAACCACATCGGGGACGGGTGCGGCGGGACCTCCACGGCCACCCATCTCCCCGGGTTGTCACCGCACCCACGCGTCGGGTGAGCTCCAAGGCTGGACCCCCCCCCCCCCTCCCCCGGGGTCCTGCCGTGTCCCCATGGCAGCACCCACGGGGACAACCTCCCCTTGTGCGTGGGGGTGGGCGCAGGGCTGTTACCAACCACCTGAAACCTGGCTCTCGCCGTGCACCAAGGCGCTTTCTGGCCCCCCCGGGGGGGGGGCCGGGGACAGGGAGGGGACGCCCGCTCTGAGCCGGGTGACACCTCCAGCCCCGCGTCCCTCCCTTCGCTCCCCCAGCTCCTCCGGGACAGCATCCGCTACAGCAACGTCCTCCATTATCGCCCCTCGGCCGGGGGCCCCGTGGCTCGTGCCAGACCCTTCTCCCTCCCCGTGGACTGTTACTACCCCAGGTAAGCGGGGACCCCCCGCCCCATGCCCGAGACCCCTGGCCGTGCCCCGCGATGGGACCCCTCGGTCCCCGGGGGTGTCTCACCTGACCGGAGGATGCTCTGCGGCGCAGGACGGGCAGCGTTTCCTCCATGGCCATCCAGCCCACCTGGGTCCCCTTTAGCTTCACCGTCGCCCACCGGAGACGCTTGCGCTTCGCCCTGGATGCGTACGACAGTGAGTGTGTGTGTGTGGGGGGGGGGACGGGACACCCCAGATTCTCTCATTCCAGTGGGGACCCCCCCTGCCTGGCCATGGCCCCCCGGGGTGACGCTGGGGGACAGCCGCGGGCCGTGTCCCTTCCAGGTTCCTGGTCCTCCCGCCTGCTCCAGCCCAGCTATTCCCTGGGGGAGCTGATCAACATCCAGGCGTCAGTGAGCGCGGACCCCCCCCTGCCCCTCAGGCTCTTCGTGGACCGGTGCGTGGCCACCCCCAGCGCAGCGGCGGCCGCCGGGCTGAGACACGAGGTCATCGCTGACAACGGGTGAGCGGCCGGCTGGTGGCCGCCATCCCCCAATTGCCGCTCTCCCGCCTCGCCGGGACCCCGCCGGTGGTGGCAGAGCCCCACCCCGGGGTGGGGTGGGGGGGACACGGGATGACAGTGACCATCTCGCCCCATCTCCCACCCCGGCAGGTGCCTCCTGGATGGGCAACTGGGTCGTTCCCGCTTCCTCCCCGGGCACGGAGACGGCTTCCTCCGCTTCCAGCTGGACACCTTCCTCTTCCCCAACGCCTCCGGCAGCCAGGTGGGCGCCAGCGGGGTCCAGGGGGGTGCGGGGTGACACCCACCCACCCACCAGTGCGGGGCTGGGGGTGAACGGCGGGGGGGGCGGCTCAGGAGGATGCTTGTCCCCGCAGATCGACCTCCGCTGTCACCTCAAGGCTGTGGCAGAGGGGGCTGCCAGCACCGCCGGCAAAGCCTGTTCCTACGACCGCCTGGCGGCCGCCTGGTGGTCCCCAAATGGGGACGACTGCTCGTGCTGTGGCTCTCCGGCCGGCTGCGGGGGCCGGCGGCGGCGCCGGCTGGCCGGCGGCGAAGGTAAGAAGACCACCCCCCCCAATACACCTTGGTGGCATCCATGAGCCCTAGGGGGGCTGCAGTGTCTGATGGCTTCTCCTTGCAGGGCTTCTGGGGGAAGCCAGCGTCCGTCTGGGTCCCCTGGGGCTGCTCTCGGCGCTCCCCACATCATCCCCGGACCCCACGGCGCTCCCCACATCGTCCCCGGACCCCACGGCGCCGAAGCCCAGCACAGCCCCGTCTCGCCGCCCCTCCGTCCCCGTGGTGCGGGGGGAGAAGAGGGACTCGGGTGAGTGCCAGCTGCCCCCCGCAGTGCTGGGGGGGGGTGGGTAGGGTGACCCCACCGTCCCCCTGACCCCGCTGTCCCCCTCTCCCTGCAGGGCCGGCTCTCCCCATCCCAGCCACCATGCTGGCCATGGTGGCCATGTGCTCCGTCCTCGCCGCCGTGGCCATGGCCGGCTGCTACTGCTCACTGCGGCGTCACCGGCGGCAGGGTGGGGGGACCGAGGTAGCCCCGGGGGAGCCCTGCGCTGTGGCCATGGCCCCCACCGGCCGTGGCCGGGCCGCCCCCAGGAGCCCCCCTGCTCCCGAGGACCTTGCCGTGGTGTGAGCATCCTTGTTTTAGGAATAAAGCTGTGGCCGAAAGGCTGTGTCGGGGCAGTGTGGGAGGGGGCTGTACCCCCCCACCCCCCCCAGCTGCTCGGAGTGGGGGGGTGGGGGGGGATGTGACGTGTCCCCAGTGCTGCCAGGACCCTTTGGGGTACGCTCGGGGGTGCTGCCAGACCCCCCCCCAGTGGGGGAGGGAGGGCTGCGTCCCCAGTGAGCGTGGCTCCTGCGCTGTGACTCCCTGATTTTGGGCTGGGGGGGGGGGGGGGCAGAGTGCTGGTACCCCCTCTGCCTGGCTGTGGGGGGGGTGGAAAGCCCCCTCTCCGGCACAGGGACAGCAGTGTGGTGACCCAGTGCCACGGTGACCCAGTGCCACGCTGCCCTGCAGCCACCATTCCCCTGGGAATGCTCTTGGGGGGGGTAGTTTATGGAGAAGCCGGGGGGGGGGGGCGGGCAAAAGCAGAGCTGGGGGGTGGCGTGGGGTTGTGGGGGCGGGGGGAGGTGTCAGCATCCCATTTGGGAGCTTGTGGGCTCCTGGCTCTGCTCAGGGGGCTGCCATGGGCTGAAGGGGGCTCGCCGCTTGGCCATGGCGGGGGGGGACAGGGCTTGGGGAGGGGGGACATAGGGCTTGGCGGGGGGGGGGGTACACAGGGCTCAGGGGGACCTTGTGCCGCACAGCGAGGGGCTGCCATGGGTGTCCTCGGCTGGCAGCCGGCTGTGCCACGGCCACCGCAGAGCCACCCCCACCCTCGCCTTATCTCCCCCCGCTCCGTGGGGGCAGCGCCAGGTGCAGGATGATGGGGAAGGGGGGGGGGGAAGGTACCACCTGGTCCTCTTTAATTATTTATTGACTTTGGCTCTTTTTTCTTCCCTCCCCTGCCCCCCCCCCCCCCCCCCCCGGCCTTTTCTACCTGGAGTTCTTGGCTTCCGCTCTTGGCTGGCCGCCCCCAAAGCGTGGGGTGTGAAGCCACCGCAGTGGAGAGCAGCCAGCAGCGTCTTGTGGGGGGGGTGGGGGGTGTTATGGAAGGGGGGGGGGATGGAAATAACGATGACAAGACTTAATTTGGGTCCCCACTGCCCTGTCATCTCCTGCAGGCGGGGAGAAAAGGGACTTTGCCGGGGCAGAGCCGAGCTCAGGGGCAGCCTGGACCCATCCCTGCCGGGGGGGGGGGGGGGGGTCAGGGGGGGTAACCGGGGTTGGGGGGGTGCAGCCCCCAGCGATGCTCCCCCGCAGCCCCCAGCTCTGCGTGCAGGGAGGAGGGAGGTGGTTCGGGCCTAATGGCTCTTGATGGATCTTTCTTCCAGGAACTCGTTTGCGGAGTGCTCCATTATTTATTTTATTTATTTTTTTTTTTAAATTTTTTTTTTTTTTAATTTTATTTCTGAGCTGGGGCTGCAAAGGGGGCTGGCGGCAGCTGGTAGCAGGGCTTGAGGTGGTGGTGGTGGGGGGGGGGGACACCCAACAACTTGGGGGGGTGTGTGTGGTTTTGGGGCAGTATTCCTCCCCCCTGCACCCCACTTTCTTCACCGCCACGGGGCAGGTTGTGGGGTCGGAGCATCTTTCCCGTGGGGGGGGGACACACACGATACACACACCCCCACCCCAAAAAAAACCAACCTCATCTGCTCTGTGTCCCTCGGCCACCAGCAAGTGGGTGGGATGGGGCGGGGGGGGGGCCCACTGGTGGGTCGTGGGGGGGCCCACGGCTGGCTCGGGGGTCCATGCGTGGGTCAGGGGGGGTCCACTGATGGGTCGAGGGTCCACCAGTGGCTCGGGAGGCGATGGGTGGCTCGGGGGGGGTCCCACCCCATGGCTCGGGGGTCCGCGGGTGGTCCGCCCCGTGGGTCAGGGGTCCACGCGTGTGTTGGGGGGGGTCCGCCCCGTGGGTCGGGGGTCCACGGGTGAGTCGGGGGGAGTTCACTGATGGGTCGGGGGTCCGCCGGTGGGTCACGGGTCCACGGGGGGGGGGGGGGGGTCGCGGGGGGTCCACGGGTGGCTCGGAGGGCGCCCACGCGTGGGTCGGGGGGGGTCCACCGGTAGATCGGGAGTCCGCGGGCGGGTGGCGGGTGGTCCGCCCCGTGGGTCGGGGGTCCACGGGAGGGGGGGGGGGGGGGTCGGTGCCCCACGGGTGGGCTGGGCGGTGGCCCCGGGGATGCTGCCGCAGCCTCTGACATCAGCCGGGATGCGCCAATGGGCGCTCGGGGGGGGCGGGGTGGGGCGGGGGCGGCCCCGGCGGGGACCGGGCTGCTCCGGGGACCGGAGGCGGGTCGGGTCGGGCCGGGGCGGGGGGTGGTTGGTGGTGGGGGGGGGGGTGGGGGGTCCGTCCCGTTGCCCCCCGCCGGTGCCCCCCCCCGCCGCTGCCTCCATGCAGGGGATGGGGAGCCTGCGGCTGGGCAGCCGCGCCGTCATGTACACGGCAGAGACCCTGCCCAAGGGCAAGAACCGAGTGATGGGGGTGAGTCGGGGGGGGGGGGGGGGGGGCGACTTGGGGAGGGAGGGAGGGAGGGGGGACTGGCACCCCTGGAAAATCCCCCCCCCGACCCATCCCCGAAGGTTTTTGCCCCCTTCTGCTGATCCCCCCGGAGTGACGCTCCGGCCCCAAAGCGGTTCAGGGATGGGGCACCCCGATCCTCGGGGAGGGGTAGCGGGGTGGGGGGGGGCGCGTCGGTCCCACTCTCGCCCTGCCCCATCCCACAGACCATCCAGATCATGACGGGCTTCATGCACATCGGCTTCGGCATCGTCCTGACGATGCTCACCAACGTCTACACCTCCGTCTTCGTCATCGGCGAGATCCCCTTCCTGGGTGGCGTGTCTGTGCGTAGCGCGGGGCCGGGGAGGGATGCCCACCGGGGAGGGGTACCCATGGGGAGGGATGCCCACCGGGGAGGGGTACCCATGGGGTACCCATGGGGAGGGATGCCCACCGGGGAGGGATGCCCACTGGAGGGAGATGCCCACCGGGGAAGGATGTCCACGGGGAGAGTTGCCTACTGGGGAGAGATGCCCACAGGGAAGGATGCCCACCAGGGAAGGATGCCCACCAGGGAAGGATGTCCATGGAGGAAGGAAGCCCGTGGGGAAAGTTGCCTACTGGGGAGAGATGCCCACTGGAGAAGGATGTCTGTGGAGAGGGATGCCCACTAGGGAAAGATGTCCACTAGGAGGGATGCCCACTGAGGAAGGATGCCCACCAGGAAGAGTTGCCCACCAGGGAAGGATGCTCGCAGGGAGAGCTACTGACCAGGGGAGGATGCCCACTGGGATGGATGCCCATGGGCAGAGATGCTCACCAGGGAAGGATGTCCACCAGGGAAGGATGCCCACCAGGGAAGGACACTCACTGGGAGAGTTGCCCACCAGGGAAGGATGCCCACGGGGAGAGGTACCCGCAGGGCAATAATGCCCACCAGGAGAGTTGACTACTGGAGAGAGATGCCCAATGGAGAAGGATGTCCATGGGGAGGGATGTCCACTAGAGAAGGATGCCCACCAGGGAAAGAAGCCCACAGGGAGATCTACCCACTGGCGAAGGATGGCCACTAGGAGAGATGCCCACAGGGACAGTTGCCCACCGGGGAGAGATGCCCACTGAGGAGGGATACCCACCAGGGCGAGATGCCCACCATGAGGGATGCCCATGGAGAGAGACACCCACCAGGGAAGGATGCCCACCGGGCAGAGATGCCCACCAGCATCCCAGGGACTGGGGACAGGGACTCCTAGTCCAGCGGCTGTAAGACCCCAGGACTAACAATGCAGAAGGGGGGAACCACCATGCCCACGCAAGCCATGGGGCCGCCCCCGTGGGCAACTTGTTAATGCTGGGTGGGCGTTTAGTGCCCCGGGGGGGGCTCAGGGTGACCTCGGCGGCGGCTGACTGTCCCCCTCTCTCCCGGCGCAGTTCATCATCTCAGGCTGCCTCTCCATCGGGGCGGAGAAGAGCCCCACGGAGTGCGCGGTGAGTGTCCCCGGGGGTCCCCATTGCGGGGCGGGTGGCGGCAGCTCGACCCCAGGTGAAAGCCATCGGGGCAAAGCCACCTTCGAAGCTCGCGCCGGGCGTTATTTCTGGAAACGAACAACGGGGAAAGAAAAAATCGCCCCTAAAGGCAGCCCGAGCTGTTACCCGCGGCCGCTCCCCTGGGGGCGGGGGTCCCCACGGGCTTTGGGGTGCGACGCCGTCCCCAAAGCTGTCCCCAAAGCCTCTGCGTGCCCGCAGGTGAAGGGCAGCCAGACCATGAACGTCATCAGCGCCATCTTCGCTCTGCTGGGCATCGTCGCCTTCATCGTAGACCTCAACCTCAACGGGCTCTACCGCTCCACCTTCGACTACGAGGGCTATCTCGTCCTGGTAAGCGGGGGCACTGCTGCCCCCCCCCCCTCTGCCAACAACTAGCCTCCGCTTTCGGAGGTTGCCCAGGGCTGGCTGAGCTTGCCCGGATGGGGCTAAACCTTTTGGGAAGCTCCCCTGTCCCCTTCTCCATCCCTCCATCCTCCCCGGGGGCTGTCGTGCCTCCCCCCCGGATGCTCCCCGAGCCCTTCCTCCGTTGAAGGGGGGCTTTGCCGGGTTCCTCCGTGGGGTTCGGCCCCGTTGCCGTTGTTGGGGACCCCATGGCCGGCGGCACTCCGACAGCGGGGGCCGTCTGCCGGCGCGGCGCCCGCGCGCCTGACCTATTTTAGGCCGATACCTCGGGAGATGACTCACGCCCTGGAAGCGCTGGTTTTTCTCCGTAAAAGCCCTAAAAGCGGCGAGACGGAGGGCTCCGAGCGAGACCTCGGCGCCCGCGGAGGCTGCAGCGCTTGGCTGGTGGGAGACGGAGGAGGGGAGCCCTTTGGCGGGGGCCGGGGTGGGGGGGTGGGGGGAGACTGATTTTCCTCCTCCTGGGGGGGTTGCTGATGGGGTTCTCGCCCCCCCCCCCCCCCCCCCCCCCCGCCCCACCTCCCCTTTCTCCCCGTCCTGGAGCTCGCAGGGAACGGGATCTCCATCGTGCTGCTCATCTTCACCATCCTGGAGTTCTGCATCGCCGTGGCCACCGCCAATTTCTGGTGCCGAGCCACTCGCCTCAGCTCTAACGAGGTAGGGCGAAGAGCGGGAGGAGAAAGGCAGCGGGGCAGAGCTCCCCCCCCCCCACCAAGCCGGACCCCCAGCACTGTGTGTCATCGTCGTATTCCTCCTCTCTCTCCCCCAGGCCATGCTCATCGTCCCCAGCGCCACCCGGGTGGACCTGGCGGTGCCACCGGCCGACTTGCCGCAGCCGCCCAGCTACACCGAGGTGATCTACCACCCCAAAGAGCAGCCCACCTAGAAGCCCGGACCAGCTAGAAACGACCCCCCCCTTCCCCCCCACACACACACCCCCCCCCGCCGCTGCATGACAGACCTCCTCCGGGTGCCCCCCGCCCCCGTCCCCCTCCCCGGGGAAAGCATGTCACCCCCATCCCCATGGGAGCGCCCCGGCACCTCCGCCTCCGGGCATGGGTGGGCACGGGGGGTTGGGGTGGGGGGGCACAGGGGGTTGGGGGGGGGATGGAGAAGAAGCCAGAGACCCCACGGGGTGCTGGGTGGCCACCCTGAGCCCTGTGTGTCTCGTCCCCCCCAGGCCCCCCCATCCTCTCCCCGCCCCGGGCAAAAAGCAAGCAGTAGCTCTGGGTTTTTTTTACAGCTGGCCGCCCCCGAAGTCTAACGAGGTGCTGCCCCCCCCCCGCCCCCCACCCCGAGGACATCCGCCATCCCGAAAATGTGCCCCCCCCCACCCCCTCGCCCCCAAGCCGGCTCCCCGCGCCCAGGCCTGCGGCATCCTCCTCCCGCCGCGCATGGATGGGACGCGCTGGTACCCCCCCACCCTCCGCCTCGTCCCCCCCAACCTGAAAGGCAACAAGTTCCCCCCCCGCCATCCCCGCTCCTTCCCAATTTGCCCTCTCCTTGCCCCCCCCCCCGCGCTGGAATTGGGGCTTTTTGCCTGCTGGCTGCTTTGGAAAAGGGGCTTCTCCGGGGGTGGGGGGCAGGGGCTGCATTTTGGGGCTCCGCGGGGGTTTTTCCGCCCCTAAATTACCCCCGTTGGCTGCTGGGGTGGGTTGAGGTCGGGGTGTCGGGGACCTCCTGGAGGTCTGGTGGCCACGGAGCAGGGAGCTCGTAGAGCCCCCCCCCACCCCCCCCAACCCGAGGCATGCCAGGAGCCGCGCCGGTAGCCGGCCCTCGGCTCATAACCCCCCCGGCTTTATTTTATCTTGGAAATAAACGCTCCGGCCAGGCTGGCGTCTCCTCGTTTTTGGGGGTTTCTCAGGGTGGGAGC
This sequence comes from Chroicocephalus ridibundus, assembly GCF_963924245.1. NCBI lineage: Eukaryota > Metazoa > Chordata > Aves > Charadriiformes > Laridae > Chroicocephalus > Chroicocephalus ridibundus. Next base: position 2,275,127 of record NC_086287.1, on the reverse strand, counting down.
TACAAATTCCCCCTTGCGGAGTCGCTGGGGGGTGGGGGGGTTTCATCCTGGGGGTCTCCGGGTGCCCATCACCCTCATCAGCCCAGCGCCACCGTCCCCCTGCCTCCCCCCGCTAAGGAAATCTGCCACCCGAAATCCCACCTTCCTTTATATTTTTCGCTATATTTAGCGCTGCCGGAGCAGCTGGTCGGCCGGCGGCGATGCCGGTGACGGCAGCAGCTCCCGGTTCTTACACCAGCCCAGGAGCTTGCCCCCCCCCCCCCTCAACAACCTCACGGTGGTGGGGGGGACCGGAGCTGCTCCTTGGGGTGACACGGGGACACCGGTGCCACGGGCCGCCCCTCCATCCCGTGGGATGGGAAAGAGGGAGCCGATGGGAGCGCCCCGGCCTCGAGTCCCTCAAAAATCGCTCGTCTCGGGGTGGGGGGGGGGTGGTTTAAAAATGGAGAAAAAAGGGCTCTCGGCCCATTTTTTTCACCTGCGGGGAGGTTCGTCGGCTCCTAACGTTACGGGAGCGAGGGGGCAGGAGGAGGCAGGTTATTTAAGGAGCAGCCCGAGCTCATGGAAATTTGGGAATGGGGGGGGGGTGTGTGAGGAAGGAGCCCCCCGGCGCTGATTTTCGGAGAGGCGGGAGCACCCTGGTGAGCTGTCGGTGCCCTACGGTGGGGGGTGGAGGGGACACACACCCCCCCCCCCCCCAGGCTTTTGGGGACAAACCTCACCTCCAGCCCCCCCGGAGGAGCAGGGAGCGCCTGTTTGGGCCGTTCTAAAGGAGTTTGGGGTTGAGTTAAATGGGTTTTTTTTGCTTCTTCCAGCAGCGTTTCCCACCCGTGCCCCCCCTCCTCCCCCCCCTCAGCACCTGCCCTGACAATGCTCACGCTGCTCAGCCAAAGTCTCATGGATTATTCACTCGCTGTCGGTTATTTCTGTTCCCGGCTCTGAAAAAATAATGAGCCGGTTCGGTAGGAAAAGCCCCAGAGATGGGGGTGGGGGGGGTGGGGGGGAGCGGGATGAACAAGATGCTTCCGCTCATCCCCTTTTCACAGCCCGTTTCGGCTCCAGCTCCTCACCTGTGGCTCCGGAGCCTTCCCTATCTCCTCTTCCCAGCCCCGGCGGGGGGGCACTAAAAAGCCCTGTCACCCCCCCGCCACCCAGCCCCAGCCAGGCTGGCAGGTCCTTCTGGCTTTGCCCAGCGTGGTGGGTCCCCTCTTTGCTCATCCTCCACCAGCACCATTTTTTTTTCCCACCCCCCCCCCCCCCCCGGAGCATCCCACTGCCGTGTGCGGAGCCACTGCTGGGTCCCGGCCAGCCTCCTGCCACCGCGGCCAACTGGAAAAATGTCCCCTCCCGTGAAATTGGGCATTACAGAATCACGGACTGGTTTGGGTGGGAAGGGACCTTGAAGACCACCCAGTGGCACCCCCTGCCCTGGGCAGGGACACCTCCCACCAGCCCAGGTTGCTCCAAGCCCCGTCCAACCTGCCCTTGAACCCCCCCAGGGATGGGGCTTCTCTGGGCAACCTGGGCCAGGGGCTCACCACCCTCACAGCCAAGAATTTCTTGCCAATATCTCATCCAAATCTCCCCTCTTTCCGTGGAAAAGCCTTCCCCCTCGTCCCACGGCTCCCCTCCCTGATCCAGAGTCCCTCCCCAGCTTTCCTGGAGCCCCTTGAGGGACTGGAAGGGGCTGGAAGGTCTCCGCGGAGCCTTCTCTTCTCCAGGCTGAACCCCCCCAGCTCTCTCAGCCTGTCCTCCCAGCAGAGGGGCTCCAGCCCTCCCAGCATCTCCGGGGCCTCCTCTGGCCCCGCTCCAACAGCTCCGTGTCCTTCTTGTGTTGAGGCCTCCAGAGCTGGACACGGGACTCCAGGTGGGCTCCTCCAGCATCCTTCCAAGACGCAGGACCCAGATCTGGCTCAGATGGGGACGGAGCTCCCCTGCCCACGGCATCGCTCCTGCGTCTCTTCCGTGCGCTCGCCCCACCAGCACGGGGCAGGGACCTTCCCAGGGCAGAGCTTCTTTGCCCTGAGAAACCCCGCGACGTGTCGGTGAAGCCTTGGAGACGCGCTGGAGCTTTTCTGCGGCGTCAGGAGTTTTACCGGGAGCGAACTGATCAAAAGGCTGGAAACGTGCTGATGGACGCATCTGGGACGGGCTTTAGGAGCGACGCCGCTGCGCCCCAAATGACAGCGCAAACCACATCTCCCCTCCGGATAAACTGCCCAAAAGCACCAAAAGGTGCTTCGGTGGGGGATTCCCTGCTCCAAAAGCCCGTCTCCGGGCGTGGTTTGAGCTCCCTTCTCGCACTGAGGGGCTGGAGCGGGTCCAGAGAAGGGCAACGGAGCTGGTGAGGGGTCTGGAGCAGGAGTCTTGTGAGGAGCAGCTGAGGGAGCTGGGGGTGTTCAGCCTGGAGAAGAGGAGGCTGAGGGGAGACCTTCTCGCTCTCTACAGCTCCCTGAAAGGAGGGGGGAGCCAGGGGAGGGGGATGTCGGTCTCTTCTCCCAAGGAACAGCCGATGGGACAAGAGGAAACGGCCTCAAGTTGCGCCAGGGGAGGTTTAGGGTGGATATTAGGAAAAATTCCTCCATGGAAAGGGTTGTCAAACCTTGGAACAGGCTGCCCAGGGACGTGGTGGAGTCGCCATCCCCGGAGGGATTTAAAAGCCGGGCAGACGCGGTGCGTGGAGATATGGGTTAGTGGTGGGTTTGGCAGCGTCGGGTTGATGGTTGGACTCGATGATCTGAAAGGTCCCGTCCAACCTCCCCAATTCTACGATTCTCTGCCCTTTCCTCCCCGTCGCTTCTCCTCGGGGCAACTGAACTCCCTAAAGCGCCAAAGAGCCCACCACGGCTATTCCCACCAGCGCTGGAGAAGCCACCTCGACCAGTCCCGGGCCCCCAGAAGGGTGAGGACCACCCCAGCGGGCAGCGACGCTCCCCCAGCCCCCCTGCCTGCCTCTGCCTGCTCCTGCCTCCACGTTGCCTAAGCCAGGACGGAAACCTCGGGGTTTAACGCTCTCCCAGGAGGTTCCCTCCATGGGTTTGTGTTTGGGAGACAAAGCGGATCCTGGGATTACGGCCCAGCGGGAAAATAAAACGGTTGGCACCATCACCACCCAGGGGCTGCCGTGCCTCCCAGGGAACACGGCACCGATAAAAAACAGCTGCTTTTTTTTTTTTTTTTTTTTAAAAAAACAAACAAAAAAAAAAGAAAAAACCTGAAACCTGTCCCAGAAAATGCGGCTTTCTCATTCTGGAGCCAGTACCGTAACAGCCCTGTGAGAAACAGAAACACTTGGAGGCGAAGCAAAATGTTGACTCTTGGTATTTTTATGGGGGATAGAAAGTTTTTCACAGGAAGCAGCAACTCTCTGTGAAAAAGCGTTTCTCCGTCGCGATCTATTTTCTTTGGAAAAAACCAGGGCTTTTGGGGTTGGAAAAGGGTTTTTTTTTGGTTCCGCCAGGCTCGTTAAACTTGTCCTGTGCTGGTGAGAGGGGACGTTCGGTGAGAAATACCCCCCCCCACGCCAAGCCGGAGCACCCAGCCAGGCTTCTCCCACCCGTCCCGTGACGTCCTAAGGGACACCAGACCGTTGTGCCGAAGCCATCGATGTCCCCACGGGCGTCCCCAGCCGCCAGAGCCGGGTGTTTCCATTCCTCCAGCCGCGCCGAAAGCCACGGGTGCTCGCGGGGCAGCCGTCTCGCCCGGCGCCGACGCGCAGGCCCGTGCGTGAGCCGCTCCTGGAAAAAAAAGAAGAAAAAAAGAAGCGACGAAAAGATTTCCAGCTGTCGGCAGAGAAAAAATTAAATTAAAAAAAAAAAAAAAAAAAGATTCAAATCCAAGGAACGCATTGTATATATCAGCAAAGCCAGAAATTCCTGCAAATAAAAGGTTGGAAGGCTCCACCGGCCGGGCTTGCCACTTCCCTGCATCTGCTCGGCCAGACGCTTAAAAGCTTCACCTCCTCTGGCATCTGTTTCCAAAATAAATCGTAACATCCTACCTTGGGCTCCTGCCATCCCCAGCTGGAATCTGGCTTTATTTAGAAAGGGAAAAGCGCTTTCTCCACGGCTACCTCGCTCGGGAAAGGGGTTTTGCTCTGCCACTTCGCTAAGCCCGGCCGCCGGGCCGAGGGCAGTCACGGCTGGTTTTGGCCGAAAGGCTGAAACTTCAGGAATGCTTTAGGAATCTGAAAAGGCGGATTTGGGAGGAAATCCACCGTAGCGGGCGGTTTTCGGCTGGGAACACAAGCTGGAGGACACCCTGCCTGTGTAAAAGGCTAAAGAGGGGATCCCAGCATTTCCACGGGTGCTAAAGTGTTCCTTACCCCTCGGGTGCTGGAACGAGACGCCGGGACTCGTTAGCATCGGGGTGTTGAGAGAGGTTCTCCCTCCGGAGACACGCGCTGACGAGTTACCAGCAGCAATTAAAGGCCAAGAGGCATCGGCAGGGCGACGAACAGGCTGGGTTGAATCTGATCCATGGCCGTGTTTTTCCTGGAAAGCCGCTGCCGCCAGTTGCAGCCCTTTACAAGGCCAAGTGCTCGCTCGCTCCCCCGCCGGCGCTGCGGGATGGAGGAAAACCACCGGTGGGATGGAGGAAAGCCACCGGCGGGATGGAGGAAAGCCACCGGCAGCTCCTCCCCAGCACGCAGAGGGGCCGCAGGCGCTGTCGGCAGCAGTTTTTCTCCTCCGCCTGGTGTTTCCCACTGTGGGACGGGGGATGCAGGTGGGCTGCGGTGCCTGGCGAGCCCCCCGCCCTCTCATCCCGCTGCCTGCCCGGGAGATTTGAGTCGCTGGCCGTTCCTTGCTGGCCAGGTCTGTCCTCCCGGCTCTTTTTCCGAGACCCGATTTTGGTGTCGTTGCCCCCCTGGCTTCCAGCTACGGGCAAATCTTCTGGGGTCAGTGCTCTGGGTTTACCAGCTAAACAACTCCTGTTCTTGTGCCGAAAATCCTCCCGTTCCCCCGGTGCGTGGGAGCATGGGGAGGGCACGGACCAACCGTGCTGCCTCTCGTTAGCCACCGGCCACGGAGCTTGGGAAACGCTCTTGGTATAAAGACCCAAAATGGGAGAAGGGAAGAGCTGAGACTTGCCTGGCGTCCTGCTCCTTCCTCTGCAGCACCATCCCGCTCCCAGGCTCGTGGCCATCGCCCCAGTTAGCCGCCGGTCAGTCCCTTGGTTTCCCTGCCCAAACCATGAGACAGCCCGTGCGGGAGAGACGGAGAGAAAAACCTTCAGAAAAGTGGCCTAAAACCCATAAATTCTGCAGGGAAACGTGGCCGGACAACTTTGCTCCAGCGTCTCTGCAAACTCAAGAGACGAGGCGGAACGTGGGATTGCTGCTGGTCGCTCCGCTCTCCCGGGACACACCGAGCCGTGGCTGCTCTCCGTGACCCTGTGCCCAGCTTTGGCATCACCGATCCCCCGCTTTGCCCCCGATTTCCCGGGATGGGAAATCGCACCCCACTGCTGGCCCCAGCTCTGGAAGCCTCTGCCGAGCTCTGGAAGCCATGTGCCTCCAAACCAGGCGTCTCAGCTCCCTCTAGGGCCAAAGGAGAGGAAAAGGCACTTCCAAAAGTTGCTCCACCTGCTCCTAAAATCCTAAAATCGGGCTGCGGAGGGTTCTGCCCGCCCCCCCCGGTTCTGAGGTGAGAGGCTCAGGCAGAGATGGGTGTTTGGGGTGCCCGTGGCCACCAACGCGGTGGGAAGCCAGCCCTAGTTGCCTGCAGCCAAGCTCAGAGGTGCCAGAACCCTGTGCTTAAACATTCCTGCTCCGCCAGGGAAGAGCTGGGATAAAGCCTCGGGCGGTGGTCGGATATTTGCAGCCTCCAAGGGAGGAAAAAGCCCAGAGGGGGGGGTCCCAGAGCCACATCTGCCAGTCCCTGCGCCCTCCCGCCTGCTCCACGAACCGAACCAGACCGTGTCCTGTTTGTCCCTCGGCCCCTTCTCCTGCACGTTCCTGCCGGGAATGAGGGGCTCCATTCCCAGAGCTGGAGCTCTCCGCTGCACCCAGAGCTGGGGACTTTACTGAGCGCAGGGGACAATCAGGACAAGAGGGGAGGGGACCGGCACCCAGCATCCTACCCCACAGCATCCTACCCCGCACCCCTCCAACATCCAGGAAACCTGGGGGGTCCTCACGGGCCGGCGGGGAAGGACCCCCAGCCCTCCTGGCGAGCAGATGGGGACGGCGGCCACGAAGGAAATAGCTGTTTTCTGGCAAACCTGGAGACTGGTGGCCGGCGGAGGGAGGAAGGGGCCTCCGAGCTTGCCCCTCGGGAGCCCCTCGCCATGTGCGGTGGCTCCGTTCCCAGGCTGAGCTCTCATTTCCTATCGGAAACAACCGCATCTCCTTTCCCTTCGGCTCCCGCCGGGCCCACGCCGGAGCCGGCCGGTACCGCACGCCGTGCTGCCGTGTCCCCCCGCCTCTGGCTCGCTCCTGCGGGTGGCCTGTCCTCAGCGGGGGACAGACCCACAGGGTCGAGGCACTCGTGACGGAAGGAGAACCCCAAAGAAAATAAAAAGGCAATAAAGGAGCTTCCCTTTATAGGCTAACGGGGTTTATAATGTTTGTGCCATGTCCTGTTTCGCTCCTTCCTTTTCCTGTAAGGGAAACTGCCAGGGCTGGCTGTCTAACGAGGGCAGCCAAACGAATCGCCAAGCGCCTCGTTAGGACCCTGGCATGTGGCTAATTGCGCAGATGATGCCCGAGCAAAGCGTCCGCAACTGGGGATGGAGTGAACTCGCCCAAGAGTGGGCAGGGGAGGGGTGTCTCCTCCTCGGAGCATCCCAAGGGACAAGTCTCCAACCCCCGTCCCCAGGCTGCAGCAAAGCCCTCGGAGCGGGTGCCCACCTCGGGCTTGCAAAGCCCCTCTCTCCCCGTCTCCCCCTCCCTCCGCCCCGGGCACACGGGACGGTGCCTGCGGGGTTTTTACCAGCCTCTCTCCCCTCCGTTGGCAAAGCCGCCTCGTTGAGCAAGAGGGGCCTGACGAGATTTCCATGAACAAACTTCCCGCGGGGAGCAAAGGGCAGCGGGATCCCGTCCCTGCCCGACCACCACTTCCCGAGGAGATTCGGACAGCAAAGGGACGGCTAACGGTGGCTGTGGGGAGGAGGAGGAGGGCAAGCCCAGGCTGAAGGAGGTACCTGGGTGGGGGGAGAGGTGTAGGGGGCAGGATGGGGTGTGGGACGTCCTTGTAAGAGGATGTCAGTGCTTCTTGTGTCATCGCTCACGTGGACACGTCCCACGTTCTGCTCCCTGGGCAGGCTGTGAGCCCACCTGGTCCTTCAGCTTCCCCAGCCCCGCTCTGCCCACAGGCGATGGCGGCCACCACCACGGTGACCGACTCCGGGAGCATGAGGATCATCACGGAGGTCATCCCGGCCACAGACCCCCGAGCGGCCCAGCTGACCTCCGCCTCCAGCCCGTCCACGCCTGCCGTGTCGTCGTTTCAAGTCAGAGGTTTCAGACGGGCTCAGCCCAAGGCGCTGGGGGTGAGACGCGGCATCCCAGGGGGACGGGACACCTCGGGGGCAAAGCAGGGACCGAATATCCCCAGGGATTGTCCTGCTTGAGGTCCTCCTCGGCTGGGGCTCCCTTTGCCGGCTCACGCCGCTGTGCCAGGACACGGTGTGACAGTGGGATGGGGTGGGACACAGCTAACAGCAACGGTGATGTCCATCCTTTGCCGGTGCTGGCAGACAGGCAGCGCTTTGGGCCAAGAGTGACCGGGGGGATCCCTCTCCCCCGTCCTTCCCCAGACCATCCACATCTTCACCGGGATCATCCACATCTGCTTCGGGATCATCCTGACGGTGTCAGAGCATGGGACCCTTTCCCTCCCTGTGGCCAGCGGGGTCCTCTTCTGGCTTGGGCTCCTGGTAAGCAGGGACATACCTGGCCTTCACCTCCTTGCCGTCCGACGAGGACAGGGGGATCTCAGTGGATTGGGGACCAGATCCCCTCGTCACCAGGGCCTCCTCTGTCCCCTCTGGGAATGGAGGGGGTGTGCATGAAGCCCTGAACACCGATTCGCAGCCAGAGGGGTGCCAGGACATGCGGGATGGGTGACAGGAAAGGGTGCCTTGCTGCTGACGCCCTCCTCCTCCTGTTTTCGGAGCAGCTCCTGGTCTCAGGCTCTCTGCTGGTGGAAAGCGAGAAAAGAGATAACATCTTGCTGGTAAGAGGGTCCTATGCGGCCAGGCCAGGAGGGATAAAGCGTCCCCCCTGTTGCTTCTGTGACTTCTGCCCCTTCCAGTGGCTGGTGGGACCCCTCCACAGCCTGGATTCACCCCGCAGGGTCTACAGAGAGGCACCCTCGGTGTCTCACCCTCAGGAGGCGCCCAGCTCTCTCCTCATCAACCGGAGGGTGGGCAATCCTTCACGCTTCAGGGCCTCCACGAGACCCTTGGGGCCTGGTGGAGTCACTCTCAGACGATGGGGACAAAAGGTGTCATGGAGGGTGGCTGCCCTGGGTGGCTTCTCCAGGAATATAATTGTCCTGAGTTGAATAATCCAGGTCGGAGCTGCCCCTTGCTCAGACAGCTCAAACAGAAACCCCAGGCAGTGTTTCCCTCGGCTCTGCGGCACCTCATGGGGGTCTCTGGCAGGGTGGGCGTCCTGCTGCCACCCGCACAGCTCCTGCGCTCTTGGTGGGAGCGGAAGGGACAGAGCTGCTGATGGCGAGGTGACCCACACAGGTGAAGATCTGCTGCGTCGTCAACATCGGGGTCATCCTGAGCACGCTGGTGGCCACCCTCGTCCACACCACGGCCATCGCTCACGACATCCCCGGCTGCGAGAACAACATGCCATACCAGCTAAAAGCCGAATGGTGCTTCGAAGCTGAGAACAAGGTAAAGCCTCCTGGTCCTGCTCAGGCGGCGGGTCCGAGCCTCCTGCCACTGCGCGGGACGAGCAAACGGGGCGGTTGCCACCCAGGGAAGGGGGGGACAAAGGACCCGCTGGGCCCTTCCACTCTCCTCCTCGCAGATGCTGAGCAACGGGCTGGACTCCATGTTCGTCATCTTCTGCCTCCTGGAGTTCTGCGCGGCGGTGGTGGCCCTGGCCTTTGGCTACGACGCCATCAAGCAGCACAACTACACGCGCATGGTGAGGGAGACCAGGGGTGCCGGCTCCGGTGTTTTGCTGGGAGCGGGGCAGCGTTACCCTTCCTCCGAGGGGCTGCCCCATGGAGGTCTCTCTGCGTTACCCCAAAAAGCGGGATTTCCCCCCTTTTATCCTCTCCCAGGCGCTGTAGCCACGGCCGAGCCCGCAGCCATCCCATTAAGAAGCACCGCACGCTCCAGCCCCGCTGCAGCCGAGGTGCCGGAGCCCGGTAGGGCCTCCCTGGGGCCTGATGGTGGAGCCCATCGGAGCCCGAGATCCCTCCGTGGCCTGGGCCTGGGCCTGTCCCTGATGAGGCTGCTCTCCTCCGCGGGTTTGCCCCCCCAATAAAGGCCTTTCCCCCCTTCCCAGGCCACGGATCTCTCCGGGGCTCCCTCAGAGGTTGGGGGGGGGGGGTCTCGTACCGGGTGGGACTGGGGCGGGGGTGGAAGGCAGGGAGAAGGGGTCGCCGCGGTGATGGGCACCGCTACAGGCCTGCCCGGCACAAACATGGCGGCCTCCACCCGACGCCGTCGGGGAGGAAGGAGGAGGCGGGAAGCGCTGCCCGACACTAAAATGGCGGCCGGAGGTGTCGGGGGGGGTGGAGCTCGGCGTCGCGGCGCTTCCGCTCTGCGCATGCGCGCGGCGGCGGCGCCTCGCTGACGCCATCACCCGGCGCCGGCAGGAAAGGCGCCGCGTGGAGAATGGAGGGGGAGCGCGGGGCGGGCCCGGGCCCTGAGGAGCCCAGCGGGGAGGCCCCGGCCCCGGCCCCGGCCCCGGCCCCGGCCCCGGCCCCGGCCCCGGCCCGGCGGCGTCGGAAAGCCGCCAAGAAGCGAAAGGAGGCGGTGGCAGCCATCCCGCGGGGCAGGCCCAAGTCGGGGCGGGTGTGGAAGGACCCCGGCAAAAAGAGGTGGACGCCGTGGGGGGGGGGGTTGTCAGGCCTCTGGGAGGGGTCTCCGCGGTCGGGGGAGGTTGTGGTGGAGGCAGGGCTGTTGGGGGGAGTTCTTGAGCGCGGGGGGAGGCTCTGCGGGTGCTTTGGGGGGAGACTGGTGGGGGAGTTCAGGGTCGTTGTGGGGGTGGGTGGGCCCGGGAGGGACGTGGGGCCTTGGGGCCGGTTCGTAGGAGGACTGTGGGGTTATCCATAGACTTTAGGGAGGACCTGGAGAGGACAGAGCTGCTCTGGAGGAGTCCTGAGCTGGGGGGAAGGTTTGGAGGGGATATTGAGGACCCAGGGCTGCTTTATGGGAGCCCTGAGCTGGGGGGGATGATTTGAAGGGGATGTCAAGGGGTCAGGGCTGCTTTGGGGGAGTCCTGAACTGGGGGGAAGGTTTGGAGGGGATATTGAGGGGCCAGGGCTGCTTTATGGGAGTCCTGAGCTGGGGGGGATGATTTGGAGGGGATGTCAAGGCGTCAGGGCTGCTTTGGGGGAGTCCTGAGCTGGGGGGAAGGTTTGGAGGGGATGTCGAGGGGCCGGGGCTGCTTTAAGGGAGTCCTGAGCTGGGGGTAAGGTTTGAAGGGGATGTCGAAGGGCCGAGGCTGCTGTGGGAGGCTCTGAGCTGGGGGAGTTTCACAGAGTTCTGACCCGAAGAGCTTCTGGAGAGGGCCCAGAGCTGGGGAAGGCCGCCTAGGGTTTCTGTGAGCCATGGGGAGCTCAGCTCTGCTCCCTCCGGCTGCTGACACGGCCCATCTGCCTGCTTAGGTTCTCACACATGATCCAGGATAAGGCCCTTCGCACCTCCTGGGCACGGAAAATGAAGGAGCGGCAGGAGAGGAAGCTCGTCCGGGATCTGGCGCGGCAGCTGCAGGAGGGGAAGCAGAGAGAGCGAGAGGTAACGGGGCTCTGGAGCTGGGCCTTGGGCTCAGGACCCTGCAGGCAGCGTCGCCCAGCCCCTCTGTGCCTGCTGTCTCCGTGGGGCAGGTTTCCTGCTCCAGATGGGGGCTCTGCTGTCCCGGCCCTCGGCTGGAGCTGCCCGCTCCCTTTGCCAGGGCGAACTCGGGGCTGCGTTGCAGAGTCAGACCTTGACTGGAGACTTTCCACCTCTCTCCGTACACAACTCTGTGTTTCTCCCCCCATCCTGGGCCCCGGGATCGTGGCATTATTGTGGCAGAGCCCTGCATTCCTCGCAGCGAGCCCAAACCCCACCGGCTGCCCTTCTCCTGGCCAGCTGGGACAGTGAATTCCCTGTCGTCCTGCCAAATCTGCGACAGTCACGTGCTGCAAGTCACTGACTCGGAATAAACTCATTCAGTCAGTTCAGGCCTCGTGTCCGGGGGGGGGAAAGCGCCACTGGCTTGGCTTTGTGCAGCAGGTTTCATGCTTGGGCAGGTGTTGCTCATGCTGCCGTGGCCGTGCATCTTCCTGACTGGCATCTGCATCAGCCACGGGTCAGTACTGGTTTGGGTTTGAGCCCGGAGGGAGGGATGGACCCAGAGGGAACGTTTTGGTGCTGCTCCTGCAGGAGAAGAAGCGGCGGCGGGAGGAGAACCTGAAGCGGCGCCTGGAAAACGAGCGGAAGGCGGAGATTGTCCAAGTGGTGAGTCTTGGCCCCGCTCCTGGCTGGGGGCACCGCGATGAGCTCCACACCCTGGGCGCTGGGCTCCAGTTTGCTCCAGTTCCTCTCCCCGGCTCCTCCTTTGAAGGGTGCTGCGGGCAGCGCTGGGAGGACTGGGGAAATCCAGCCTGGCTGCACCAGGAGGGTGTCTCCCCTGCTGAGCAGGCAGATGGTGTCCTGCAGGGTGGGGACGGGGGGCACAACCCTTTCAAGCTTGAGAAAAGCCGGGAGGGGGTCGCCCTGGGGACCGCTGGCACGCGGGGTGATAGAGCAAGGGAAATTCGGCATCAACGGGGCTTTCATGTGTGGAAATCCTGGCTTTTCCATCGGGAAAGGACCCGGGAGCTCAGGGTGGGTGTGGTGAAGACCTGCACAGCCATGTGGTGGTGGCGAGGATGGGGTTGTCACCTGTCCCCTCCGACACAGGAGCCTGGGGCAACACGGAGACGTTCCCAGGGGGCAGTTTTAGGATAAACCTGATCAGGAAACAGATGGCTCCGTGTACAGACTTTGGTCATTGCTACATCCGCTGCTTCGGCAGCGGGAGGAAGAAGATCCCATCCCGCAGCTCCGTGTGGAGGGGCCTGGCTCTGGTTGTGCCTGGGGATGGGAAGCTGGGAGCCCTGCTGTGCCCGTCCCGCCTGGCTCCCCCCGGCACCGTCTCTGTGCCTGAAACCCACCCTCTTCCCTCCGCCCACAGATCCGGAACCCGCTGAAGCTCAAGCGGGCGAAGAAGAAGCAGCTGCGGCGGGTGGAGAAGCGGGACACGCTGGCCCTGCTCCAGAAGGCGCCCGTGCGGCGCAAAGCAGCCACGGAGTGAGACGGGGAGACGGGATTTCTGCCGGTCCTGCTCCTCTCCAGGGACGTTTCCTCGGCTCGGTGGGCAGGAGTCGCCGCCCGGGCCCTCGGTGTTGGACAGCCAGAAGGACAGAGCTGCGCCGTGACCCTCGGGAACCAGCTGCTGGATCGCCCCCCCCCCCCGCCCTGTGAATTAGGGGGGCTGGAAGAACTGCTTCACCTGCCCAAATCTGCTTTGTCTTTATAAAAATGAATAGGAACTGACCCAGAGCTCTTCTCCAACGGCGTGGCGGGGGCGGGGGGGGCCTGATGGCTCCCGCTCAGGGCCTTCCCTCTGCCGAGGCAGATCCCCCTCAGCCTTCCTGGGGTCGCAGAGCACCGTGTTCCCTCGCCCCCCGAGGCTGCCCTTCCTTCGAGAGGGGCCTCATCCCCCTGGGAATGAGCCCTGGAGCCTGTCACAAAGGGAGGGGGCCCATCTCCCTTGCGTTGCGGAGATGGGAGGCGGGGGGGGGATGCACGGTGAAGCTGTCGCCCTTCTCCGGGGGTGCTGGGGGCCAGGGTGGGTTTGGGGAGGCGGGGGGAAGGAAGGAGCTTAAGTTGGGGAAACCCACATGGATCTCTTCACCTTCCTGGTTTTTCTTGCTGTATAAACCCCCCCCCTTTCTCCATCCCTCTTGAGGGCTCTGTCTTCGGCCTGCTGTGAGCCAGGCCAGTGGGGCCGGGGGTGGGGGGGCAAGGGTGTCGCTGGGTGGGCAAATACAAGGCTGGGAGCAGGATAAGCCCTTGCTTGCAGTGGGGGGGCACCATGGTGGTAGCTGGGGGTGGTGGGAGAGGGGTGAGGTGACCCCAGGATGGGCAGTGGCCATGGGGGGAGCTGGCCCTGACGCCCCCCGAGGTGGAGCGAAGCACGGGGGTGGGTTAATCACGGGCTGGGGGCATCTCAGGGCATCCAAACCCGGGGCGGGGGGAGAGGCGGGGGCAAAGCTCCCTGTTGTTTCCCCCTGAGTGGGAAGTGGGGTGGGGGGGGAAGGTTCCCCCGCCCCAAGCCCGGGGGTGAATGACCTGGCAGGAGCTGTGGGGTGCAGCGGAGCCGTGGGGCGGTTGCCAGCCTGGCTCGGGGTCATGGGGCAGGAGGGCTCTGCCCCACCAACTTCCCCGGGTTAATGATTGCCCGGGCGATAGAAGCGGGTGCGAGGCGTGTAGAGCCCTGCCTCTCCCACCCACTCCCTCCCCACAGCTGCACCGCCGCTCGCGGCCGGGTAAGAGGGGGGCCTTGGAGCCCATCCCCGTGGCTTCGGGGCTTTGCGGGGCACCCAGGGCTTTATTTATTGGCAGGGGGAAGAGGCAGGGGGGGGGTGGGGGGGCCGTTTTCCTGGCGGGGCGTCCATGGGCGAACTGGTACGTGAGCGAAGTCGGTGTCTCCTCCCAAAGCTGGGCCATAGCCAGAACTTTGCCGGGCTCCCTGCCCGCTTGCCGCGGCCTGCCCGGCTTCCCCGCCGTGCAACAGGGCCGGGGTGGGGGGGGGCAAACAGCGACTGGGGGGGCTCGTAGCCCCTGCCCCCAGCTTGGCCCTGCTCCCCAACCCTGCTCCGGCCCCGGGGTGCAGAGGAGGAGGACAGAGAGAGGGGACGGTGGGTGCTGGGGGACAGAAGGAAAAGGGGGGTCTCTGCGGCTGTCCCTGCTGCCAGGCAGGTTTGGGGGGGCTGCTGGAGGGGTGTGGGGGGCTGATGGAAGGGCTTGGGGGCTGCTGGAGGGGTTTGGGGGCTGATGAAAGGGTTTGGGGGGGCTGATGGAGAGGTTGGGGGGCCGATGGAAGAGTTTGGGCGGTGGCTAGAGGGGTTTGGGGGGCTGCGGGAGGGGCTTGGGGGCTGCTGGAGGGGTGTGGGGGGCTGCTGGAAGGGTTTGGGGGCTTATGGAAGGGCTTGGGGGGCTGCTGGAGGGGTTTGGGGGCTGATGAAAGGGTTTGGGGGGGCTGATGGAGAGGTTGGGGCGCCGATGGAAGAGTTTGGGCGGTGGCTAGAGGGGTTTGGGGGGCTGCGGGAGGGGCTTGGGGGCTGCTGGAGGGATGTGGGGGGCTGATGGAAGGGTTTGGGGGCTGATGGAAGGGCTTGGGGGGGTGCTGGAGGGGTTTGGGGGCTGATGAAAGGGTTTGGGGGGGCTGATGGAGAGGTTGGGGGGCCGATGGAAGAGTTTGGGCGGTGGCTAGAGGGGTTTGGGGGGCTGCGGGAGGGGCTTGGGGGCTGCTGGAGGGATGTGGGGGGCTGATGGAAGGGTTTGGGGGCTGATGGAAGGGCTTGGGGGGGTGCTGGAGGGGTTTGGGGGCTGATGGAAGGGTTTGGGGGGGCTGATGGAGAGGTTGGGGGGCCGATGGAAGAGTTTGGGCGGTGGCTAGAGGGGTTTGGGGGGCTGCGGGAGGGGCTTGGGGGCTGCTGGAGGGGTGTGGGGGGCTGCTGGAAGGGTTTGGGGGCTGATGGAAGGGCTTGGGGGGCTGCTGGAGGGGTTTGGGGGCTGATGAAAGGGTTTGGGGGGGCTGATGGAGAGGTTGGGGGGCCGATGGAAGAGTTTGGGCGGTGGCTAGAGGGGTTTGGGGGGCTGCAGGAGGGGCTTGGGAGCTGCTGGAAGGGTTTGGGGGGCTCCTGGAAGGGCTTGGGGGCTGCTGGAGAGGCTTGGGGGGCTGCTGGAGGGGCTTCGGGGCTGCTGGAGGGGTTTGGGGGGCTGCTAGAAGGGTTTAGGGGGCTCCTGGAAGGGCTTGGGAGCTGCTGGAAGGGTTTGGGGGGCTCCTGGAAGGGCTTGGGGTCTGGTGGAGAGGCTTGGGGGGCTGCTGGGTGGGCTTGGGGGGCTGCTGGAAGGGTTTTGGGGGGCTGCTGGAGGGGTTTGGGGGGCTATGGGAGGGGCTTGGGGGGGCTTCTGGAAGGGTTTGGGGGCTGGTGGAGAGGCTTGGGGGGCTGCTGGGTGGGCTTGAGGGGCTGCTGGCAGGGTTTTGGGGGGCTGCTGGAGAGGTTTGGGGGCTGCTGGAGGGGTCTGGGGGGCTGCCGGAAGGGTTTGGGGGTCTGATGGAGGGGCCTGGGGGCTGCTGGAGGGGTTTGGAGGGGTTTGTGGGTGCTGCATGTCCTCAGGGAGGGGGGGAGCGGGGAAGGAGGGGTGCCAGCGGGACCAGGTGGGCTGCAAGCGCCATCGCGTTGTCCCCAAGTGCCGTCTCTGGGGACAGTCCCCTGCTGCCAGCCCGCGGTGGGCCACCAAGCAGCCCCCTCCCCGGGGGCAGGGTGACGGTGGGACGCTCATCTCCCTCCCCAGGTACGCCATGGTGGAGGTGACGGTGACGCCGCAGTCCTCGCTGGCCGACCGGCCGGTGCAGGTGCAGGTGCGGGGACTGTCCCCTTCCCAGCTCGTCACCCTGCGGGCCTCGCTGACGGACGAGCACGGCCAGTGTTTCCAGTCCCGGGCCTTCTTCCACGCCGACGGGACGGGGGAGGTGGACCCCAGCCGCCATGCCGCCACGGGGGGCAGCTACGCCGGCGTCTGGCCCATGGGGCTCTTCTGGTTCCTCCAGCCCGACACCCTCTTCCGACGCCTGGTCAAACGGGACGTGGCCGGCAGCCCTTTCCTCGTCCGGCTGGAGGTCTTCGATGGCCTCCACCTGGTCACCGGGCCCCAGGACCAGCCGCTGGCCTCCTGCGAAGCCCAGCGGTGGTACGTGGGTCCCGGCGTCCAGCGGGTGCCCATCCGGGAGGGCAGGGTCCGCGGGGCTCTCTTCTTGCCACCCGGTGAGAAACGGGATGCGGGGGAACCCCCCCCCCGGCTCCAGGGTAGCCCGGCTTTGTCCCACCGGGGACATCCTGGCACGTGGGATGGCACCGGTGGCTCCTCTCCTTCATCGGTGACGGTTTCTCTGGTTGCCCGCAGGACCGGGACCCTTCCCGGGGGTGATCGACCTGTTTGGGGGCGCGGGTGGCCTCATTGAGTTCCGGGCGGGGTTACTGGCCAGCCGGGGTTTCGCGGTGCTGGCACTGGCCTTCTTCGCCTACGACGACCTGCCCCGCGCCCTGACCCAGCTGGATCTGGAGTATTTCGAGGAGGCGGCCGAGCTGCTCCTCCGGCACCCCAAGGTGAGCCTTTGCGGAGCAACGGGTGGCCCCTGCGAGCAGGGACGTCCTGGTGAGGAGGGGTGTCCTGGGGAACGGGGGTCATCCTGATAAGCAAGATGTTCTGGTGACTGAGGATGGCCCAGTGAGCGGGATGTCCTGGCGACCAGGGATGTCCCGGTGAGTGGGATGTCCCGGCGACCAGGGATGTTCCAATGAGTGGGATGTCCTGGTGATGTCCCAGTGAGCAGGATGTCCTCATGCCCAGGGATGTCCTGGGATCAGGATGTCCTGATGATCTGGGGATGTCCTTGCAAGCAGGAATGTAATGGCGACTGAGGACATCCCAGTGAGCAGGATGTCCTGGTGACCATGGACGTCCCAATGAGTGGTATGTCCTGGTGACAAGGGATGTCCCAGTGAGCAGGATGTCCTGGTGACCAGGATCTCCTGGTGATCTGGGGACATCCTGGCAACCAGGAATGTCCTGGTGACATCCCAGTGAGTAGGATATCCTAGTGACTGGGGACCTAAGCAGGATGTCCTGAGGAGCAGGGACGTCCCAGTGAGTGGGATGTCCTGGTGACCATGGATGTCCTGGTGATCTGGGGATGTCCTGGCAAGCAGGGATGTCCTGGTGACTGGGGACATCCCAGTGAGTGGGATATCCTAGTGACTGGGGACATCCCAATGAGCAAGATGCCCCAGTGACCACGGATGTCCCAGTGAGCGGGATGTCCTGGTGACGTCCCAGTGAGCAGGATGTCCTGGGGACCAGGGATGTCCTGGTGATCTGGGGATGTCCTGGGCGCAAGCAGGGATGTCCTGGTGACTGGGGACATCCCAGTGAGCAGGATATACAGGTGACAAGGGACGTCCCAGTGGGTGGGATGTCCTGGTGACCAGGGATGTCCCAGTAAGCGGGTTGCCCTCGTGACTGGGGTTGTCCTGGTGCCTGGGGACGTCCCAGTGGGTGGGATGTGCTGGTGACCAGGGACGTCCCAGCATGTGGGTTGTCCTGGTGACTGGGGACATCCCGGTGACGTCCCAGCGAGCAGTGCTGCCAGCTGTCTCCGTTTCCCCCCTCTGCAGGTGCGAGGCCCCGGCCTGGGTGTCGTCGGCGTCTCCAAAGGAGCCGAGGTGGCCCTGGCCATGGCCACCTTCCTCCCCCAGGTGGTGGCCACGGTGTGGATCAACGGCACGGCCTTCCTGCACGGCAACCCGCTGGTCTACAAGGACATCCGCATCCCCCCCATCCCCTACTTCACCGAGCGCATGATCTTCACCGAGATGGGGGCCTTGGACAACTCGGCCATCTTCGCCGACCCCCGGGACCCCGCCTACAGCGCCTCGGCCATCCCGGTGGAGAAGATCCGAGGGAAAGTCCTCTTCGTGGTGGGGGAGGCCGACCGCAGCTTCAACAGCAAGCTCTTCGCCGAGTTGGCCATGGCCCGGATGCCACCGGAGAGCGGTCGCGTCCTCTCCTACCCCGGAGCCGGCCATTTGATCGAGCCCCCCGGTTCCCCGCTCTGTAGCATCTCCAGCATCCGAGGAACCCCCCGGCCGGTGGTGTGGGGGGGTGAAGCCCAAGCCCACGCCAAAGCCCAGGAGCACTCGTGGCAGGAGATCGTCCAGTTCTTGGAGCTCCACTTGGGTCCCGCCGCCACCATGAAGCTGTGATGGCCGCGGGGAGGGGAGAAGGGGACGGGGCTGTCCCCATCTCCCCCCCCCCCGGGGTTGTCACCCCACTTAATAAAACGCACCCTGACAGCTGCCACTGCCTGGTCTCATGGTGGGGGGGACACCAGGTCCTGGTGAGGACCCTTATATATATATATATGGGGGTTTTGGGGGTGTCGCTGTAGCTGATACCACTCTTTAGTGAGGTCATTAAGGTTTTAGAGGGGGAGGCTACAGCCAACAACCCCCCCCCCGCCCCGCATCTCCACCACCCCCCCCCCCACATCTCCACGCACCCTTTCACCATGAGCCCGGCTTCGGTGCTGGCAGCTGGGGGTGGGTTTTCCCCTGGGAAGGCCGAGGATGGGAGGGATTTAACCACCGCCCCCCCCCCCCAAAAAAAAAAAAAAAAAAAAAAAAAAGAAAAAAAGGGCTGAGGCTGGCACTCGGGCTGGGGTGGAGGGTGGCAAAGGGGCACGTTCCCACCCGGTACAGGGTGCAGGAGCCGGCCGTGACCCGCGGGGAGGGGGGGGGACGGGACGGGGGTGACTCAGTTGTAGCCTGCAATAAAGATAAGCCCCAGAAGGGAAACTCCTGGGGGGGTGGGGGGGGGGGGGAAGGGAGGCAGCGGGAACCCGCAAACCCGCCGCGCTCAGCAGCACCTTCCCCCCCCCCGCGCTCCCCGGGAGCCCAAAGTCCTTCTTCCCCAGCCCAGGTCGTCAGCAAAACTCGGCTCCGGCTTTTTGTTGCCCATCCAGGCACCGTTTGGCCACCGCCGCCGGCCCCCCGTTGGCCTTCCGGCGGGGACCTCTGCACCCCCCTCCATGGCACAGCTGGTGGGACCCACACCCCCCACACACCACCCCCCCCCGGCCTTGCTGTGGGGCGAGGGCAGCACCCAGCCCGCCAGGCAGGAGAGTGGGGTGCCGCGGAGGGTGACGGCTGGGACGAGGGGTGGCCCTGGGGACCCCCGTTCCCCGTTGGCAGGAAGAGTTTCTCCCCGCTCCTCGTCTCCCGTGGGACAAAGCGTTTGTCTTCGAAGGGCTTTCGGTCCCCCCTCCCCCCCCGTGCCATCGTGCAGCCACCGGGAGCGGGGATTTGGGGGAACGACGACCCAATTCCCAGCTCCCCAGACCTCGCTGGAGCCGTGCCACCACGCTCCCTCCACAGGTTCCCAGTCCCACCGCTGCCCCGGGGCGGTCCATGGGGGAGCCAGATGCCACCGCTGTCCCCCACCGGCAAGGAGGGAGGCGGGCATCCTCCCGCTCCGATGGTTCGGCATCTCCAGGGTCTCCCACCACGGGATAAAGCGTTTCTTCGAAAAGCTCTCGGTTCCCGCCCCGGTCACCCCGGCACGGCCACGGGAGGTGACGGCGGGGCCGAGGGCAGCGAGGTCACCGGCGGCAAGGGAGCGAGGAGCCCTGGGCAGAGCTCGTCCCCTCGCCACGGGGCAGGAGGCACCGTCCCAGCATGGCCCCCACGGGTCATCTGATCCCCCACCCCCCCGCCACGTCCCAGCCGGTCGGGTATAAATCCGCTGCCCCCCGCAGAGCCCCGTGCTCCGGCATCGCCCGCCGCCGCCATGGGACGGAGTTTCTCCTTTTTCCTGCTCCTCCTCTTGCACCCGGGGCCGGGAGCCGCCGTCTCGCTCCTGCGGTACCGCTACGACTGCGGGGACTACGGCATGCAGCTGCTGGCCTACCCCTCCCGCGGCCGCACCGTCCGCTTCAAAGTCATGGGTGAGTCGGGGGTGGGTGGGTGGGGGGGTGGGTGTGAGACCCCCCCCACCCCCCCCCGGCCCCCGCCAGGACCTCCTTGGGGTGACACGTGCCGAATCTCCCTGGGCTTACCCCAAAACCGGGGTGCGGGTGCCCGGGTGGGATGAGCCCAATGGTTTGGATGAGTTTTTGGTACGGGGCGGGGTTCTGAGCATCACGGCACCCGGTTGTGCCACCTCACACACCACCCCCACCCGTGCCCATGGTGTCGTGTCCCCCCCCCCCGCCATAGATGAGTTCGGCACCCACTTTGACGTGGCCAACTGCTCCATCTGCCTCCACTGGCTCAACACCGGGGCGGACGGCGCCGTCATCTTCTCCTCCGGCTACGAGGGCTGCCATGTCCTGGTCAAGGTGAGGTTCCTGTCCCTCCCACGGTCCCCCCCCAGCGTGGTGCTGGCGGGCTGGGGGTGACCGTCCCCGTCCCCCCGCCCCGCCATGCCGCAGGAGGACCGCTACGTCCTGAGGGTGCAGCTGGAGGAGCTGCTGCTCAACGGGGTCCTGGCTGCCTCCTACCAAGTCAACATGACCTGCCCGCAGCTGAGGGACTACGAGATCCTCACGGGTGGCAACGTGGGCACCGAGCAGCGAGACGGCCGGGGCAACAGCGTCCACCAAAGCCAGGCCGATGTCCTTATCCCCAAGGCCCAGCCTGGTGGCCCGCAGCAAGTGTCCCAGTCCGCCCTCACCGTCCCGGCACCCCAAGTCCCCTCGGAGCAGGTTCACCCCGTGGCTCAGACCCAGCCCGTCCTGGTGCACCCCGGGCTGCAGCCCCAGCCCAGCGGGGTTCGTCCAGGGCTTCAGCCCCAGCCTGGCCACGTTCTCCAGGGCCTTCAGCCCCAGCCAGGCATGGTTCATCCCGGCACCCAACCCCAGAGGGGTTTAATACGCCCAGGGATGCAGCCCCCAGCCCAGCCTGGGCTCCTTCACCCAGGGCTTCAGACTCAAAACCAGCCTGGGTTGGTGCATCCTGGGGCTCAAAACCAACCGGGTCATCTTCTACCAGGGGTTCAGACCCAAAACCAGCCTGGGTCGGTGCATCCTGGGGCTCAAAACCAACCAGGGCTCCATCGCCTCGGGGTTCAGACCCAAAACCAGCCTGGGCTCCTTCACCCGGGGCTTCAGACCCCAAACCAGCCCAGGCTGGTGCATCCTGGGGCTCAAAACCAACCAGGTCATCTTCTACCAGGGGTTCAGACCCAAAACCAGCCTGGGTTGGTGCATCCTGGAGCTCAAAACCAACCAGGGCTCCATCGCCTGGGGGTTCAGACCGCAAACCAGCCTGGGTTGTTGCACCCTGGAGCTCAAAACCAACCAGGTCTTCTTCATCCAGGGCTCCAGCCCCAAAACCATCCTGGGTTGATCCACCCTGGAGCTCAAAACCAACCAGGTCGTCTTCTACCAGGGGGTCATACCCCAAACCGGCCCGGGTTGGTGCACCCTGGAGCTCAAAACCAACCAGGTCTTCTTCATCCAGGGCTCCAGCCCCAAAACCAGCCCGGGCTGACGCACGCTGGTGCCCAGACTCAAGCAGGCTTCGTACGCTCTGGAGCTCACCCCCAAAACCAGCCGGGTTTAACTCGCCCCAGCCACCAGACACATTCCCAAACTGGTCTCCTCCGCCCCGGGCTCCAGAGTCAAACTGGGCTGCCTCGCGCCGGTTCCCAGTCCCAATCCGGCTTGGTGGGCCCAGCTCTCCAGAGCCAAACCGGACTGGTCCATGCCAACCATCCCCGGCCGGGTTTAGCGCATCCGGGACTCCAGTCTCGCCCGGGTTTGGTACGTCCAGGACTTCAGGCTCAGCTCCAACCCAGTTTGGTGCGTCCGGGACTGCAGCCCCAAGCCCAGCCCGGCTTGTTGCGTCCCGGGCTTCAATCCCAGGCCAGTCTGCTGCAATCCACGGCTCTTTTCTACCCCTCGCCAGGGGCAGGTAAGCCAAGGTGGGGAGATGGAGGGGGGCAGCCGGGGCTGGGTCCTCCTCCGCGTCCCCCGAAGCGGCAGGTCACGGCTGTGAGGATGCTTTGGCAGAGGGACGCTCGGGTGGGATGCTCAAGGGGACGCCCAGGGCAGCGTTCCCCTCTCCGCCACCCCAGGCACCCAGCTGACGCGGGAGCAGTGCCAGGTGACGGTGGGGAGGATGCCCTGCTTGGCCCCCCAGGGCCGGGAGGGCTGCCTGCAGGCGGGCTGCTGCTACGATGACATGGACCGCGCGGCGCCCTGCTATTACGGCAACACGGGTAGGACTCTGAGCCGGGTCCCCGGGGCCGTTCCCCATCACCCCACCGCCTTGGGCCGGCAGCCGCCCGCAGGCTGATGGGGACGGTCCCTCGTGTGCCGCAGCCACCGTGCGGTGCCTGCTGGACGGGCACTTCGTCCTGGTGGTGCCGCGGGGACTCGCCACCCAACCCTACAACCTGGACAGCGTGCGCCTGGCCAGCGGTCAGCCGGGCTGCGAGCCCCTCAGGGTGACCGAGACCTTCGTCATGTTCCGCTTCCCCGTCACCCAATGCGGCACCACCGTCCAGGTAGGGATGTGACACCCCCCCCGGCCTGCTCCCCCCACCGCCCCCCCCCCGGCAGCCGCTCAGAGCGATGGCGGGGGACCCTGACCCCCTCCGCGTGTCCGCCCCAGGTGATCGAGGACCAGCTGATCTATGAGAACCAGCTGATCTCCACCATCGACGTCCAGGGCTCCCCCCGCGGCTCCATCACACGCGACAGCATCTACATGTAAGGGGAGGGTGGGCAAAGGCGGGCAGAAAGATGGGACACCCCCCGCCCCCGCCTCGGCAAAGCCCGTCCTGCTCCCCCTCTGCCTGCAGCACCCTCCGGACCAGTTCCCCGCCCTCCTTGGCCACCGGTGGCTTGCTGGTGGGAATGGGGACCCCTGCGGCACCCACCCCTCCTTGGGCTGGGGGAGATGGTGCCATGGGGTGTGTGTGGGGGGGACTGGGGGACATAGCTGGGGGCATCCAGGTCTTCTCTGCCCCCCCCCAGCCTCCAAGCTCGCTGCGTCTACAACGCCAGCGACCTCCTGCCGCTCCGCATGGAGGTGGCTGTGCCCCCCACGGCCACCCCCGTGGCCATGGCGGGGCCGCTCGGGCTCCAGCTGCGCATCGCCACCGGTGAGCAACCCATCCATTGTCACCCCCCCCTCCGCCGCCTCCTCTCCGTCACCGCCCCCCCATCCCACTCAGCCTCTCGCCCTTCCCCCAGACGAGAGCTACAGCTCCTACCACCCCGATGGCGACTACCCCTTGGTGAGGGTGCTCCGGGACCCCATCTACGTGGAGGTTCGCCTCCTGCAGAAGACGGACCCCAACCTGGTGCTGGTCCTGCACCACTGCTGGGCGGCCCCCAGCCCCGACGCCGCGGCCGAGCCCCAGTGGCCCATCCTGGTGGACGGGTGAGCAGGGGGGAAGCGGAGGAGGGAGAGGAGGCCGGGGGGGGGGGGCACCCGCACCAACTGGAGGTCCCTCTCGCACGCCCAGCTGCCCCTACGCCGGGGACAACTACAGGACCCAACTTGTCCCCGTGGGACCGGCCTCGCCGCAGCTGCCCTTCCCGAGCCACTACCAGCGCTTCGTCATCTCCACCTTCACCTTCGTGGAGCCCCCAACCATGGCGGTGCTGGAGGGAGAGGTGAGGGTCCCCCTGAGCCCCCCAGTGTTGGCAAGCCCCCGTCCCCACACCCCCAACCCCCGCCCCAGCACCTCTCCTGAGCAAACCCCCGGCTGCCCACGGTGCTGGCGCAGCATCACTGCCCCATGTTGCTCCGTGCCCTGGACCCGCAACGCCACACGCTGCTTGGGGGGGGTGTTCCTGGGGGCTTGGAGCACCTTCCTCGGGGGTCCCCAGAACCTCCGGGGCCCCCAGTACCATCAGCCACTGATGCTGGCCCACCCCTGGCTTCCAGGTGTACATCTCATGCAGTGCCTCGGTGTGCCACCTGGCGCAGCCCGAGCCCTGCCGTCCCTCCTGCCAGCTGGGAGTGCCCTCACGTAAGTCTGGGTGCCACCAGCTCCTTGCCTGCCCCCTCGGCAGGTAGCCACGGGGGGAGGATCTCTGCTCTGCCAGCCCCCCCCAGGCTTTCTACGCCAACCCCCTGCTCCTCCGCAGGTGCCCGTCGGTCTCTGGGGGACAGGAGGAGAGCTGAAGCCGTGGGCACAGTGACCTCCCAGGGACGCATCGCCTTGCCGAAGGTCCCCAAGCTGCGGCGAGGCTGAGCCCGAAGGCGCCGGGTGAGCGCCCCTCCGAATTCCTAAATTTCGCCTTCATCCCAGCTCTAACTAAACTCTCCTCTTCCTCATCTTCCTCCCACGCGCAGCTCCTGCCTCCAGCCTGACATCTCGGGGCAAGCTGGCAAAATAAATCCACGCTGGAAAAACAAACCCAGAGGCGGCGGGGGTGGTTTGTCCGCGGGGGACGGGAGGAAAGAGGAGGGTTCCCTGGCCCAGAGCTGGTGGCCCCGGCTCTGTCACAGCCTCCTCTCCTCTGTGCTACACCTTCCCAGGAGCCTTCCTTACTCCCGGGACACCAGGGGCTGGCACGCGCCGCCAGGGTGAATAGTTCTTTATTTCCATAACGAAACTAGACCACTGCTTACAAAACCTGCGCAGCCCTGCCCTCCCCCTTCCCTCCCCCCCCCCTCCCTCCCTTCCTTCCACACATCCATCCCCGCCGCAATCCCGGCGGCCGCAAGCATCCACCAAGCGTGCCGGGGTTGGGGGGGGGGGTGGGAGCCTTTTGTTGCATCAAATTACAAGCACAAAACAGAATCTAAAGCCAGAAAGGGGAAAAAAAAAAAAAAAAAAAAAAAAAAGAGAGGAGACAAGGAGACGCGCACACGAAACTGGAAAAGAAAAAAAACTAAAGCAACAAATCCATGAAGCACGGGGAAGGCGACATCCAACTTTCCCCCCCCACCACCACCTCCCTCTGCCAACAGCTACAGCAGGGGAGTGCGGAGAAGTACTGAATCATTTGCTTCCCTCCCTCCCTCCCCACCCCGATATATTCCCCCCCCCCACCCCAACCCCCCCACTCCCAAAGCCCAGCACGACAGCGAAACCCCGGCCCAACCTCTGGGGCTACAGGCTGTAGAACTTGAGGCTCCGGTCCATGCCCGTGGAGGCAATGAACTTGGCGTGGTGGCCGAAAGCCACTCCCGTGGTGAGACCGCTGTGCTCTGGGGAAGGAAAACAGCCCGTGGTTACGCCGCCGAGCGGAGTTAAATCCCGTCCGCTCCCCGCAGACCCAGGAGAGCGTTTCCTCTCCGCAGGAGGGGACCTACACGCCTCCTGCGCCCCACTACAGCCCCCCCCACTCCTCACCTGTGAAGTGGAGGATTTCCGTCCACTGCTTGCAGATGTAGATCTGGACGTCCGTCCCGCCCAGGGCCAGGTAGGTGCCGCTCTGGTCAAAGATGAGAGACTTCACCTGCGGAGGAGAAGGAGAACGAAGCTTCAGAACAAGGCCAGGAAACTCTCGGGGGGAGGCAGCACCTCCGTGTCAGCGTCCCCCGAAGCGGAGGAGCACAGTCGGAATGGTGGGCACTGGGAGAGGAGCTTGCCAGGCCATCAGGGGGGAAAAGGGGACGGTCACACACCTCAAAGTTATTGTCCAGCTGCAACGTCTTGAAGTTCTTGAGCTTACGCAAATCCCAGAGCTTGACAGAAGAATCGTCCGCCGCCGTGGCCAGGTAGTAGCCGTTCTCGGAGAAGGCGATGCTGGTGATGGGGCCGGAATGTCCCGGGAAGTTGGCCACGTTGGTGCGTTCCTGAGGACAAGGCAGTTAGGGACAGGCTGTATTTTTGGGGACAAATTCAGAAGAGGTTCCTCAAAGCCCCGCTCCAGCAGAAAAAGGCACCACGCCTTGGATTAAACACTCTGCTGGGCATCAAACCGAGCTTCCCCCCCAACACGCTGCACCCCCACACCCCCAGGGGCGGCCCTACCTTCAGATCCCAGATCTTGATCTGAGAGTCCATCGTCCCTGTCCCAAAAATGAGCCCGTCCGGGTGGAACTGGGCGCAGGTGAGAGCTGCGGAGACACAGGGAGAGGGAAATTCAGAGGGTTGAGGACATTTTCTGACACCCAATCCCCCCCCACGAGTCCTTGTGATCTCCAGGAACCCACAGGGAGAAAAATCCCTTCTCCGCAGGCTCGCAACAGCCCCCCCAGGGTGGGAATACTCATCTACAAGGCTTACCACAGCCAGAGCTCTCATCCGTCACCTTGGTGAGGACACGGCCTGTCTGGATATCCGAGAAAGCCCAGTACTGGAAGAAAGGACCAGTGCGATGAGTACAGATGGAGGAGAAGCAGGAGTGAGGGGGGGTGGTCTGTGGTGCAGGGACGGGTCTCACCTGGTCATCGGAAGAGCTGAGGAGGTAGTCACCTGTCGCGTGGAGGCTCAGCCCCGTCACGGAGCCCTCGTGGGCACGGACAACCTGCACGCACGAGGCGTTGGGCACAGACCAGATGCGAATAGTAGCATCGGGAGAAGCTGAGAACACCAAATCCTAGACAAAGATGAGGCAGGAAAGTTAAGGACAAAAAAAAAAAAAAAAAAACAATCAAAAGACTTTCACCTCGCCATCTGGGAGAACCCCCTACGAGCAAGAACTGGCCCATCCCCAGTCCGCGTGAGGCGGAGACCGAACAGAGCACCAGAAAAGGGCCCAGAAAGCCCGATCTGGGGCAGCCTGGCTGTGAGGGAAGAGGCCGAACGCGGGCCTGAGCGCACCTGAGAGGGGTGGAAGACAACACTGGTAACCTTCTTGGAGTGCCCCTTGAGTGTCGCCAGGATCTGCTCCGAGCTCTTGTCAAAGACGATGACGTTTTTATCAGCCCCGCCTGGAAAAACAAAGCAGGGTGCGGTGAGAGACGGGAGTCTGTGGCCAACCAAGTCCAAGTCCATCCACTTTTCTTGGGGATCACCATCCTGAGAAGCTTTGCCACGAAGTGAGAGAATCCCTCACGCCCCTCGCCCCACCTCTATACCCCAAAAGCACAAAGAAAGGGATCTGCTCCCAAGCAGCCGCAGGCTCTTAACTGACACCACACAGTCCCCAGCAAGCGGAGGAGGCTCCCTTACCGGTGAGGATCTTGTTGGTGTCGGAAGGACAGAGGTCCAAGG
The DNA here is from genome assembly GCF_963924245.1 of Chroicocephalus ridibundus. Taxonomy (NCBI): domain Eukaryota; kingdom Metazoa; phylum Chordata; class Aves; order Charadriiformes; family Laridae; genus Chroicocephalus; species Chroicocephalus ridibundus. The sequence continues at coordinate 2,247,992 of NC_086287.1, read as the reverse complement.
CAAGGATCCCTGGGATGCTGGCGCTGTGCAGCCCCTGCGCGAGGTAGGAGGATGCCAGATTAACGCCACAAGCAAGAAAATGCCCCCAAAGAGAAATGAGAGGCCCTGGAGGGAGCCCAGGGCGTTTCATTCCAACAGCGGGAGGCTGTGCCACGTCTAATCCAGCACAGGTCCCTGCTGGCCGTGGCACGGAGTCAGGAGCCTCCTCCTTGCTCTGCCCAGCAGCACATCTGTCGCTTATCGATGCTGCGAAGCGGCAGAGGAGAGGCCCGGATGCCCAGCTGCACGGGGGAGTTTACGAGCCGCTGCCCACATCCCGGCACTCACCACATGCGAGGCGACCTGCCGGTATTTGCTGAGTTCCTCCGGCTTCACCAGCTCCTCTGGAACAGTCTTGCCTCTCTGGAAAAGGAAAGCAGTGAGAAGATAAACATCAGCATCCCAGGGCACGGCACATCCTGGCTGCTGCAGCATCTTCGGAGCGAAACGGGGCCACTTACCTTCTTACGCTCCGTGGTCAGCACCGTAGCCTTGTCTTGAAGCTGCAAAACAAGAGGAGGGTGGTCACAGACTGCCTGGGGCTCCCACGGAGGGTGGCTGGAGAAAAGCCACCGCCGAAGGCCGTAGCAGCGCAAGTAGAAGACCTCTTACCTTCTGGATGATCTCGGGGGTCATGCCCGCAAGTTCTCCCAGATCCATGGACTCCCCAGCTCCCTGCAGGGGACAGAAAAAGGGGCTGGTTACACCCAGAGGGGGAAGGCAGGGAAAACGAGCAGGAGGACCGAGGGGAAAAGTGCCAAGAGGGACAGTGGGGACTCACCGCCACGTTTGGCTGGGCGGATGGCACCGTCTGGGGCACGATGAGACCAGCCTGTGGCTTCAGAGTCGCCAGAGCTGCGGAGGCAGAGAAAAGCTGTGAGTTTAACATACATTGAAGGGGAAAGGAGACCGCATCCAGCACAGCGATCGCTACCAAGACTACTTGCTGCTGGGCCACACGCTGCTCGCTCCTCCCCAGCTCCCTCTCCCCGAGACCCACAACCCTCACCCCACCCCACGTCACCTTCTCTGGCGGCGGTGACCTCCTTGGTGAGCCGAGCAATGACACGGCAGGCGGCATCGTGCTGGTAGAGCGCGTGGGACAACTCCTGGCGCGTAGTCTGCAGCTGCTGGCGGAGGGTGAAGCTGTGCAGCATGACGGCATCCTAGCAGGGATGGAGGCCGAGTCAGGCAGGGAAAGGCGTCAGCCCCAGTGCAGGCAGCTGCCGGCGCTCAGCTCCGTTCCCAGCCACGACCCAGCACTTACCCACTCATCCTGCAGAGCTTTCAGGATGGCTGGGATGCTCGTGGCAGATGGAGGCTTGGGCCGGATGGGGTGGGCAACTGCCAACGAGAGAGCATGAACACATTAATCGTGTCCTCAACGCCCCTGTCGATCGCTTTAGACACCGCTGTCTGTATGTCCCCCAGCATCCTGACCCCCGCAGCTCAGCTTTCTGACCACATCAGGCTGACGGTTTGCCTCCCCCGGCTACCAGGGAGAGCATCGTGGGTTTATCATAGAATCACAGAATGGTTTGGGTTGGAAGGGACCTTAAAGATCACCTCATTCCAGTCCCCTGCCCTGGGCAGGGACACCTCCCACCAGCCCAGGTTGCTCCAAGCCCCGTCCAACCTGGCCTTGAACCCCTCCAGGGATGGGGCAGCCACAGCTCCTCTGGGCAACCTGGGCCAGGGGCTCACCACCCTCACAGCAAACAATTTCTTCCCAATATCTCATCCAAATCTCCCCTCTTGCAGTGGAAAACCCTTCCCCCTCGTCCCACGGCTCCCCTCCCTGATCCAGAGTCCCTCCCCAGCTTTCCTGGAGCCCCTTGAGGGCCTGGAAGGGGCTGGAAGGTCTCCCCGGAGCCTTCTCTTCTCCAGGCTGAACCCCCCCAGCTCTCTCAGCCTGTCCTCCCAGCAGAGGGGCTCCAGCCCTCCCAGCATCTCCGGGGCCTCCTCTGGCCCCGCTCCAACAGCTCTGTGTCCTTCTGCTGTTGGTGCCCCAGCGCTGGAGGCAGCACTGCAGGGGGGTCTCCCAGAGCGGAGCAGAGGGGCAGAATCCCCCCCTCGCCCCCCTGCCCACGCTGCTGGGGATGCAGCCCAGGCTGCGGGGGGGCTTTCTGGCTGCCAACGCACGTTGCCGGCTTGTGTTGAGCTTCTCGTCCACCAACACCCCCAAGTCCTTCTCCGCAGGGCTGCTCTCCAGCCATTCTCCGCCCAGCCTGGATTTGCGCTTGGGATTGCCCCTGCCCACGTGCAGGACCTTTCACCTTGTTGAACTCCATGAGGTTGGCACGGTCCCACCTCTGAAGCCTGTCCAGCTCCCTCTGGATGCCATCCCTTCCCTCCAGTGTGCCAACGACACCACACAGCTAGGTGTTGTCAGCAAATGTGCTGAGTTGAGCCCGCAGTCCATGACACCGACAAAGATACCAATCCCAACACCAACCCCTGAAGAACTCCGCTGGGGAGAACATCATGGATGTCCCTCGGGAAATCCTTTCTCAGGGTGCCACCCCCCAACAGGGACTCCCAGCTCCCCCCAGACCGGCCACGGTGGCCAGGGCCTTCCCCTGGGGGAACCGCCACCATCCCCCCGTCCCGTCCCGCCACCTTTGATGTCAATGAGCTGCTCCTCGGAGAGTGGCTGGTTGTTGACGGGGTCGGTGCCGTTCTCGGCGATGTATTTCTCGATCAGCCGCCGCTCGTAGACGTGGTTGGAGACCGGGGAGACGCAGGGGTGCTCGGGCACCTCGTTGGAAACTGGGGGAGGGAGGGATGAGAACGGGGGTTACGGCACCGTTCCTGGTAAACCCCTAAGCAGCAGCCTTAGAGCCCAGTAAGCCCCTAACAGCAACCTCACAACCCGGTAAGCCCCTAACGGTCACCCACAGCTCGGTAAATCCCTAAATGGTAACCCTACAGCCCGGTATCCCTCTCCTGGTAACCCCTAAACGGTAATCCTACAGGCCTGTATCCCCCTGCCGGTAACCCGGGATACCACAGGCCCGTAATCCCCTGCCCCGGTAACCTCCCCAGCCCCCGTAACCCCGCAGCCTCGTAATCGCCCGCCCGGTAATCCCACAGCCCAGTATCCTCCTCCCGGTAACCCCCTCCCGGTCACCCTCCCGCCCCGGTAACCCCCTCCCGGTCAACCCCTCGCCCCTCGGGGCCTTCCCCGCGGCCTCCTCACTCACTGGAGCAGATGAGGGCCATGGCGGACGCCGGGCAGCCACCGCTCTCCGACTGCGGCCCCCTCCGGTTCCGGTGGCGGCTCCGGTTCTGGGTCTGGTTCTGGGTCTGGTTCCGGTTCCGGCGGGCGCGCGCGGCGGCGGCCGCGACGTCCCCAACGGCTCACGCGGGCGCCGCCGGAAACGGAAGCGCTCCCGGCCTGCACCGCGCCAGCGCGCGACACTCTCTCTCTCTCACCCCCCCCCCCCCCCCCCCCGGGGAACGGCGCCTCCCGGCATGCCCCGCGCGCCGCCACGGGGGTGGGGCGAGGCGACGACGACACACACACGTTACCATAGCGACCGCGTCCCGGCATGCACCGGGGCGCTCACGGCGCCGCCCGGACTACAGCTCCCGTCGTGCCCCGCGGCGGCGGGAGTGCAGAGCGCGCTCTCCCGCCCGCCCGGCTCCGCAGCGCCCCCGTGCGGCAGCGGTGAGCGCCACCCCACCCCTGCGGGGCACCGAGCGTGGCGGGGAGGGGGGGGGGGGAACCGGGGGGACCCTGAGGGACCGGGGGGCGGGGTCCCGGTGGTGGTGGTGCCTACGGGAGGGAGAGACCGTGTGGGGGGGCGCGGGGGTGGGAGTATCGGGGGTGGTACCGGAGGGGTTGGGGGTCCCGGAGGGGGGGGTCCCGGGGGTGGGAGGTCCCGGAGTGACCCGGGGTGGGGGAACGGACAGGGTGGGGGGGCCGAGGGGGGACCCTCGGGGAGGGGATATACGGGATGGGGGTACCGGGGGTGGTACCGGGGGGATTTGGGGGTACTGGCGGGGGAGGTCCCGGGGGTGGGAGGTCCCGGGGTGACCGGGTGGGGGGACACGGACAGGATGGGGGTCCCAGGGGTGGGGGGACCGGGAGGGTAACGGGGGTGGGAGGTCCCGAAGTCACCCGGGGTGGTGACAGATGGGGGGGCGGTAGCGAGGGATAGACCGGGGGGGGGGGGGGGGGATGTCACGGGGGGATTGGGGGTACCGGGGAGTGGGGGGGGGAGAACCGGGGTGGGGGGGGGTCCCGGGGGAACCGAGGCCGCCCCCCCCCCCCCCCGTGCCCTTGGGCAGGGCAGGCGCCGCGTCCCGCTGACGCCCGTCCTAAATATAGCCGGGGGGGGCCACGGTGTCGGGGGGGGGGACACAGACGACACACAGGCCCGTGGCCCTCCCGGAGCCCAGCGGCGGAGGAGGGGGGGGGGACACACACACGCACCCCACTGTCCCCTGACACCCCCCCCCCCAAAAGTCCCGGTGCCACCCCGTTGTCCCCGCAGAGCCAGGCCCCGAGATGGAGGGCGTGCGGGGGGGGCGCCGGGCCCTGCTGGCCCTGCTGCTGGGGGTCCCCCTCCTGGGGGTGGCGGCGGCGGCGGCGGCTGGGGGGGGGGACCGGGCGGAGGACGAGAGGGAGGATGGCTTCCCGGGTGCCACCGCCGGCGACGACCCGCTGTCACGCCTGGGACAAGCCGCCTGGGCGGCCACCGAGAGCTGGCTGGGCCCCCAGCCCCTGCGGCTAGTGGCCGAGGTAAATTCCCAGCCCCTCTGTGTCCCCCCCCCGCCCCCCAACCAAATGTGTCCCCCCCCGCCGTGTCACCTCGGCCCCCGTTTGGCCCCACAGACCCTCTCCGCCACCCTCTGGGTGGTCTCCTCGGGGATCTCGGTGGCCCTGACCACGTTCTGCAGGATCCTGGGGGACCTCCTGGCTACCACTGGCCACAGCGGTGAGCTCTGGTTTTTGCCGGGGGCGGGGGGGGGGGGGGGGGGGCAACCCGTTTTTGGCCCCCGTCCCCGGTGCCACCACCGCGGTGGGTGACACCCGCCTCCCTCCCAGGTGACCGGCTGCTTCTTCGCACGGTGGCCTTGGCTCCCGCCGAGGTTCAGCGGGTCCTGCTGTGGGGGCTGGCGGCCGCCGCGGCCTCTTGGCTACTAGCCCGCCTGCGGGGGCTACTGCTGCCTCTGCTGCGCTGGGCGAAGCTCTGCTGTTTCCTGGCCGCTTTCCTCCACGTCGCGACATGTCGCGAGAGCCCCACCACCCAGGCGGGGCTGCTGCTGGGGCTCTGGGTGCTCTACGGCTTGCTGGGGGGGGGGCTAGTGGCCCCCGCCGGCCCTAGCCCCCAGCTGGAAGCCGCCTTGCGCAGCCTGGAGTGGAAAGTGGAGGAGCTGCGGCGGCGGCAGAGGTGGGGGGGGCCCCGAAACCGGGAGGAGTGACACCCCCCCCCCCTTAAAACCGGGAGGAGTGGCCCCCCCCCCCCCCGCCAGAATCGGGAGGAGTGACCCCCCCCCCCCCCTTTTTTGTCCCTGCGGGGGAGGGGGGGGACAGCACCGTCCCCAGCGCCCCCCCCTCGCCTTGGCTCTGTTGTATCCCCCCCCCACCGCCAAGCATGTGTCCTCCCTGCTGAGCGGCCCCCCCCGCGGTTCTCCCTGGGGACCCTGCTGTCATTAGCCCCCCACCACCACCACCACCTCGGGGGGGGGGGGATACCAGTCCTGGAGCCCCCCCCCCCGTCTTGGGGGTCACAGAGATGTGTGTCCCCCCCCCACCAATGGGGCACCCCCAAAGCTTGGGACCTGCTCACAGTGCCTTCACGCAAGCCAAGAGTGCCTTCCCCTGGCGGGGGGGGGGGGCGCTCGTATGTGCCCCCCCCCCCCCAGCCCCAAATCCAGCCCCACTGCGGAGGGGGGAGCCCACCCTGAGCCCCCCACCTTGGGGAACCCACGCTGGGGGGAGCCCCCAACCCCGGCCATCGCCCCCAGCCCAAAGTTGGGGGGGGGTGTCTCTTTGTGCGGGGGGGGGGACGACACGCACACAGTCGTGTGTGTCCCCCCCCTCCCGGGGGGGCCACCCCCCCGCTGTCGGTTTTGGGGTTCGAAGCTGCTTTTTGAACTGTTTTGATATGTGGGTCGGAATAAACACGGTTTTATGCCCCCCCCCCCCGGCTCGGCTGCTTCCCGCGGGAAAGGGGTACGGAACTGGGGGGGGGAAGGGGGGGGGGCTGGTTTTTAGGGTGCGGGGGGGGTGCCCTGCGCGTGTCCCTCCCCCTCTGTTTGCCCAGTGCTGAGCACCGTGGCGGGGGGGGGGGGGGGGGTTGATCCGTGCCAGGATCCGTCCCCTTCTCCGTGTCCCCGTCGTCCTCCAGCCGTCCTGGTTGCTGGCCCCCCCCCCCTCCCCGGCCTTCCCTCCAGTCGCTCCCAGTGCCTCCCAGTCCCTCCCAGTGCCTCCCAGTCGCCCTGATGGGGGTGGGACAGGGGATGATGGAGGGCAGGTGGTGTGGGAGCCCCCTCCCTGCTCCGGGGTCTTTCCACATGGATGGGGATGGGGAGAGGGAGTGGGGATGGGATGGGATGGGATGGGAGAGGATGGAGATGGGGATGGGGATGGGGATGGGACGGGAATGGGAGAGGATGGGACAGGGACAGAAATGGGGATGGGATGGGGATGAGGAGAGGGAACGGGGATGGGGACAGGAGCGGGGACAGGGATGGGGATGGGGACACAATGGGGAACGGGGATGGGGACGGGGATGGGATAGGGATGGGAAAAAGGAGATAGGGAATGGGGATGGGGACGGGAACGGGGAACAGGGATGGGGATGGAGAACGGAGATGGGGGATGGAGAATGGGGATGGGAATGGGAATCGGAATGGGGATGGGGATGGGATAGGGATGGGGACAGGAACAGAGACGGGAATGGGGAACGGGGATGGGGACGGGAATGGAGAACAGGGATGGGGATAGGGATGGTGACGGATGGGGATGGGGACAGGAATGGGAATGGGGGTGGGGACAGGGATGGGGATGGGGGTGGGGGACAGGGATGGGGACAAGAATGGGGAACAGGAATGGGGACGGGGATGGGGAATGGAGATCGGAATGGGGATAGGGACGGGTGGGGAACGGGGATGGGGATGGGGCTAGTGACGAGCATGGGGAAGGGGGATGGGGACAGGGATGGGGAATGGGGATGGAGAACAGGGATGGGGAATGGAGTGGTGATGAGGAGTGGGATGGAGATGGGGAATGGGATGGGGAACAGGAGTGGGGAGCAGGGATGGGGACAGGAATGGGGGACGGGGACAGGGAACGTAGATGGAGACAGGGATGGGGATGGGGACAAGGAATGGGGATGGGGACAGGGATGGGGAATGGGGAATGGGGATAGGGAACGGAGACGGAGACAGGGATGAGGGACAGGGCTGGGGAACGGGGCTGGGGCTGAGGAGCGGGATGGGGACATGGACGAGGAGCAGGGATGGGGACGGGGTGGAGATGAGGAGCGGTATGGGGACATGGACGGGGAGCAGGGATGGGGATGAGGAGCGGGATGGGGACATGGACGGGGAGCAGGGATGGGGATGGGGAGCAGGGATGGGGATGAGGAGCGGGATGGGGACATGGACGGGGAGCAGGGATGGGGACGGGGTGGGGATGAGGAGTGGGATGGGGACACGGACGGGGAGCAGGGATGGGGACAGGGTGGGGATGAGGAGTGGGATGGGGACATGGACGGGGAGCAGGGATGGGGATGAGGAGCGGGATGGGGACATGGACGGGGAGCAGGGATGGGGATGAGGAGCGGGATGGGGACATGGATGGGGAGCAGGGATGGGGACACGGACGGGGAGCAGGGATGGGGACGGGGTGGGGATGAGGAGCAGGATGGGGACACGGACGGGGAGCAGGGATGGGGATGAGGAGCGGGATGGGGACATGGATGGGGAGCAGGGATGGGGACATGGACGGGGAGCAGGGATGGGGACGGGGTGGGGATGAGGAGCGGGGCTGGGAACGGGGCTGGGCTCAGGGGTGCGGAGCGGGGCCGGGGCTGGAGCCGTGCCCGGCGCTGGGCAGGGCCGGTGTTTAGGACCCGGCGGGACGAGGCGGCGCCGGTGCCGGTCCCGCCCCGGCCCCATTGTCTGGGCGCGGAGGCGGAGGGACGGGAGCGGCGGCGCCGGCAGCACGGACGCGGAGCGGAGCCCTCCCGGCCATGGCCCCCGCACCGCCACCGCCACCGGCACCGCCACCGGCGACCCGGCTGGCGCTGCTGGCCGCCGCCCTGCTCTGCGCCTCAGGTGAGTGCGGCCGCACCGGCACCGGCACCGGCACCGGCACCGGCACCGGCACCGGCGGCATCCCCGATGGATGGCGGGGGGGGATCATCCCGCCTGGATCCCCCCCTCCCGCCGCGGTGCCGGGATCCGGGCTCTAACCCGCGTTCGGGATCCCGAGGGGATGCCCCGGGGAAGGTGGGATCCGCTGGAATCCCGGGGGGGGGGTGTGTGTGTGTGTGGATCTTACCCACCCCCCCGCCCCCTCCGTCCACACGGGATCCCCGCAGCCCGGGGGGATCCGCTCCCCACCACCCCCCCACCCCCCCCCCCGCCCCGACCCACGGGAACCCGGGATGTGCCTCGGTTCTCCCCCCCCCGGTCCCCGCTCACCGGATCCCCCGCGATCTGCCCCTTCCCAGGGCCACGGGGAGCTGGGGATCGAGTGGGATCTGTCCCTGGATCCATCCCTGGATCCGTGGCTACCGCGCGTCCCGGCGGGATCTGCCCTCTCCCATGGCCACAGGGAGCTGGGGATCGAGTGGGATCTGTCCCTGGATCAGACCCAGGACCAGTGGCTACTGGTCGTCCCGGCAGGATCTGCTCTCTCCCATGGCCACGAGGAGCTGGGGATCGAGTGGGATCTGTCCCTGGATCCATCCCTGGATCCGTGGCTACCGCGCGTCCCGGCGGGATCTGCCCTCTCCCATGGCCACAGGGAGCTGGGGATCGAGTGGGATCTGTCCCTGGATCAGACCCGGGACCAGTGGCTACTGGTCGTCCCGGCAGGATCTGCTCTCTCCCATGGCCACGAGGAGCTGGGGATCGAGTGGGATCTGTCCCTGGATCCGTGGCTACAGGGTATCCCGATGGGATCTGCCCCCTCCCGCAGCCACGGGGAGCTGGGGATCGAGTGGGATCTGTCCCTGGATCCGGCCCTGGATCTGTGGCTACTGGGTGTCCCAGCGGGATCTGCCCTCTCCCATGGCCACAGGGAGCTGGGGATCGAGTGGGATCTGTCCCTGGATCCAGCCCTGGATCTGTGGCTACTGGGCGTCTCAGTGGGATCTGCCCTCTCCCATGGCCACAGGGAGCTGGGGATCGAGTGGGATCTGTCCCTGGATCCGTGGCTACAGGGTATCCCGGTGGGATCTGTTCCATGCTCAGGGGGATCCCGGTGAGCTGGATCCCCTGACCCTGATCCCACCCCGGGGGACCCGTCACCGTCCCTCTCCCTGCGGGGGGAGCGTGTCCCCCCTCGCCGCTGGCAGCCTGACGAGCGGCACTTCATTAGCGGGGAGCAGCCAGGCCTGGGAAAGGGGGGGGGACGACCGTGCTTCCCCCCCCCCCCCCCCCCCCCCGCCCCACGCTGCCCCCGACACCAGTGGGGTGCCACGCCGCCCCCCCTCACCCACTCCTGGGGGGCACCGGGGAGGGGGGGGGGGGCTGTGCCGTGCCAAGGCAGCGCCGAGCGGCGAACATGGAGGTGGGCACGGAGGAGACCCCCCCCCCGTCCCCTGCCATTTGCCAGCCCGTAGCCCCCCCCGCCACCGGGGCCGGTGACGCAGCCCTTCTCCTGGCAGCGAGGGGTGACGGGGACCCCCCCGACCCCGTCTACCTGCCGGCGCGTCTGGAGGTGCTGGGGGTCCCCGAATATTACCGGCTGCAGCGGGCGGACGGGGACCTGCCCGCCAACGCCTCCCTGCGCGCCCGCACCGAGACCTACCTGCTGCTGCCCCACGGCTCGGCCACGCGGCCCCTCCTCCAGGCCACCTACCCCCCCTTCAGCACCCGCCAGGTAAAATAGCCCCCCCTCCTCCTCCCTTTTCCCCCCCCCCAACCATCCCCCCCCAGCCCCGGGCCAGCCCGGTGCCACCAGCCCTTGTCTCTTGGCAGGAGATGCCCACGGAGACCCCCCCGGGGAGGGAGGGCTCGGCAGCCTGGGCCGTCCGCGCCGTGTCCCTCGAGAGCGCCGTGTCACCCGCCGAGCCCATCGCCCGTGTCCTTTTCCATCTGCAGGGTCCCGACTGGCTGCCGGGGCAGCGGGACCCTCCCGGGGAGCGGGATCCCCTCGGGGATCGGGCCCCCCCCGGGCAACGGCACCCCCCCGGCAAGCGGGACCTGCCCTGCGTCACCCTCCACGCGCACCACGGCGGCCGGGTGGCCCGTGGGACGTGTCGCCTGCAGGTCAGTGCCACCCAGCGGAGCTCGGGGCCGGGGCGGGGGGGTGTCACCCCGCTTCCCCCCTGCCCCGCCATGAGTCGGACCCCCGCTTTTCCCCTTCCAGGCACCCCTGGGCGCCTGCGTGGTGGAGCTGGAGATCCCCCCGCGTTGGTTCTCCCCCACCCCACGCAGCCGCCGCCGGGCAGCCGACCCCCCCGACCCCCCCGAGCCGGCCGAGCTGCACTACGGCGTGGTGGCACCGGGGGATTGCGGCCGTACCGGGGGGGTGGGAAGCCGGAATCGCGGCGGGGAGGCAAGCCGGTACCTGGGCACGCTGGAGCTGCGGGCGGCCGAGCCGGCGCGGTGGCAGGAGGTCCGGCTCGATGACAAGGTGCTGCTGCGCGTCCCCGATGCCACCCTGCGCCCGGGCCAGCGCTTCACCGCCACCCTCGCCCTACGGCACAACTTCACCGCCGACCAGCTGACGCTCCGGTGAGACCCCCCCCCCCCCCCGCCCCCCGCACCCCACCCCGGGTGGCCCAGAGACCCCTCCGGAGGGTGGCGGAGTGCCGGGAAGGGGACATCGGGTGATGGGGACGTTGGGTGACGGGGACGTTGGGTGACGAGGGGGGTTCCGCTGGCAGGATCAAGGCGAAGAAGGGGCTGCAGGTGGTGGCCGCCCGCCCCGCGTCCCCCGGCGCATGGAGCGCCCAGCTGGAGCGCACCCGGGGGCCCAAGCACTCCACGGCCGTGGTGACCTGCCGGCGCAGCGGGGACAACCCCGGCGGGGGGAGGTAGGGAGCAGCGCGGGCAACCCCGGGGACCCCGGGACGGGAGGGGGCTTCTGCATGGGGGAGCTGTGCATGGCACTGCTGCCATCCCAGTATGGCCCAGTTAGAGCAGGGGGACCTGTGCATTGCACCCCTCCCATCCCAGTATGGCCCAGTTAGAGCAGGGGGACCCGTGGGTTGCACTGCTCCCGTCCCAGTATGTCCCAGTCCGTGCAGGAGGACCTGTGCATTGCACCACCCCTGTCCCAGTATGGTCCAGTTGGAGCAGGGAGGGCCTGTGCATTGCACCCCTCCCATCCCAGTATGGCCCAGTTGGAGCAGGGGGACCTGTGGATTGCACCGCTCCCATCCCAGTTTGGACTAGGGGGACCTATGGGTTGCACTGCTGCCATCCCAGTATGGCCCAGTTAGAGCAGGGGGACCTGTGGGTCGCACTGCTGCCATCCCAGTATGGCCCAGTTAGAGCAGGGGGACCTGTGCATTGCACCCCTCCCATCCCAGTATGGCCCAGTTAGAGCAGGGGGACCCGTGGGTTGCACTGCTCCCGTCCCAGTATGTCCCAGTCTGTGCAGGAGGACCTGTGCATTGCACCACCCCTGTCCCAGTATGGTCCAGTTGGAGCAGGGAGGGCCTGTGCATTGCACCCCTCCCATCCCAGTATGGCCCAGTCGGAGCAAGAGAACTTGTTGGTTACACCCCTCCCATCCCAGTATGGCCCAGTTGGAGCAGGGGGACCTGTGGATTGCACCGCTCCCATCCCAGTTTGGACTAGGGGGACCTGTGGGTCGCACTGCTGCCATCCCAGTATGGCCCAGTTAGAGCAGGGGGACCTGTGCATTGCACCCCTCCCATCCCAGTATGGCCCAGTTGGAGCAGGGGGACCTGTGGGTTGCACTGCTGCCATCCCAGTATGGCCCAGTTAGAGCAGGGGGACCTGTGCATTGCACCCCTCCCATCCCAGTATGGCCCAGACCAGTAGGTTGCACTGTTCCCATCCCAGTATGGCCCAGTTAGAGCAGGGGGACCTGTGGGTTGCACTGCTGCCATCCCAGTATGGCCCAGTTAGAGCAGGGGGACCTGTGCATTGCACCCCTCCCATCCCAGTATGGCCCAGACCAGTAGGTTGCACTGTTCCATCCCAGTATGGCCCAGTTGAAGCAGGGGGACCTGTGGGTTGCACTGTTCCCGTCCCAGTATGGCCCAGTTAGAGCAGGGGGACCTGTGCATTGCACCCCTCCCATCCCAGTATGGCCCAGACCAGTAGGTTGCACTGTTCCCATCCCAGTATGGCCCAGTTAGAGCAGGGGGACCTGTGGGTTGTACTACTCCTATCCCAGTATGGCCCAGTCTGTGCAGGAGGACCTGTGCATTGCACCACCCCTGTCCCAGTATGGTCCAGTTGGAGCAGGGGGACCTGTGGGTTGCAGCGCTCCCATCCCAGTTTGGACTAGGGGGACCTGTGGGTCACACTGCTGCCATCCCAGTATGGCCCAGTTAGAGCAGGGGGACCCGTGGGTTGCACTGCTCCCGTCCCAGTATGTCCCAGTCTGTGCAGGAGGACCTGTGCATTGCACCCCTCCCATCCCAGTATGGCCCAGTTGGAGCAGGGGGACCTGTGGGTTGCAGCGCTCCCGGTATGTCCCAGTTGGGGGGGGGGGGGTTACTGGGACAGCCCCGAGCGCTGGGTGCTGGCGCAGGGTGGCCGACTCGCCCGCGTTCCTGCACCTGGAGCTGGGGGTGGAGAACGGGACGGGGGGGCTGGCGCCGGCGCGGCCCCTCACCTGGCAGGTGGAGTACCCCGGCCAGGACCCCGAGGCCCAGAAGGACAAACTGGTCTGGGAGATCCAGGTGGCGGAACGGGACGTCCGGGCCCTCGTCCCCCTCGTTCAGGTGGGTGACACCCCCACATCACCCCCCCCCCTGCCCCCGCATCCCATCTTAAACACAGCCTCGCTGACGGGGGTCCCCCGCGCCATCTCGGTAAAACTGGGGGCCATGGAGGCGGGGGGGGCTGAGTCCCCACGCACTCGTGATATGTGTGTGTGTGTGTGTCCCACCGAGCCCCACGGCGCTGTGCAGCCCTGCCCCTGCTGAGCCCCCACGTGCTCGTGACATGTGTCCCTGCCCCACTGAGCTGTTCAGGGTGCGCAACCCTGCCCGGCTGAGCCCCCACACACTCGTGACACGTGTCCCTGCCCCACGGAGCCCCATGGTGCTGCGCACACCTGCCCCACTGAGCCCCCACACACTTGTGACATGGTTCCCTGCCCCACTGAGCCGCTCAGGGTGCACACCCCTGCCCCTGCTGAGCCCCCACGCGCTCGTGACACGTGTCCCTGCCCCACTGAGCCCCATGGCGCTGTGCACCCTTGTCCAGCTGAGCCCCCACGCACTCGTGACACATGTCCCTGCCCCACTGAGCCCCATGGTGCTGTGCAGCCCTGCCCTGCTGAGCCCCCACGCACTCGTGACACAGTTCCCTGCCCCACTGAGCTGCTCGGGGTGCACACCCCTGCCCCTGCTGAGCCCCCACGCACTCGTGACGCGTGTCCCTGCCCCGCTGAGCCCCCACGCGCTCGTGACACAGTTCCCTGCCCCACTGAGCTGTTCAGGGTGCACACCCCTGCCCCTGCTGAGCCCCCACGCACTCGTGACACGTGTCCCTGCCCCACTGAGCCCCATGGCACCGTGCAGCCCTGCCCCGCTGAGCCCCCACACATTTGTGACACGGTTCCCTCCCCCACTGAGCTATTCAGGGTGCACACCCCTGCCCCTGCTGAGCCCCCACGCGCTCGTGACGCGTGTCCCTGCCCCACTGAGCCCCCACGCGCTCGTGACACAGTTCCCTGCCCCACTGAGCCGCTCGGGGTGCACACCCCTACCCCTGCTGAGCCCCCACGCACTCGTGACGCGTGTCCCTACCCCTCTCTGCCCCACAGGAGCTGGAGATCCTAAACACGGCCCCGCTGACGGGGGTCCCCCGCGCCATCCCGGTAAAACTGGTGGCCGTGGAGGCGGGGGGCGGCGTGGCCGAGCTCAGCGAGCCCCCGGGCTGCGAGTCGGCCGACAAGCAAGTGCTGCAGGTGAGCGGCGTCGTCCCCCCCGCACTTTACATTGTCCCCCATGGTGTCCCCCCCGCCACCAACCCTGCCCGGTGAGGCGGGGGAGGGGGGGGGCCGCTGCCAGCTCCCCTTTTACCCCTCTGCCTGTCCCCCCCCCCCGCCCCCAACCAGGTCTCGGATGGCTGCGACGCGGTGTTCGTGGGGGGCAAGGAGAGCCGGGGGGCGCGGGGGGCGCGGGTGGATTTCTGGTCCCGGCGGCTGCACGCCTCGCTGCGCTTCACCGTCTGGGCACCGCTGCTGCCCCTGCGCGTCCAGCTGGGTGACACCGCGCTGGAGCAAGTGCGGGGCTGGCGCCTGCCCGGTGGCCCCGAGAGGTGAGTTTGGGGACCCGGGGAGCAGGGTTGGGGGGGTGGCCCCCGGCATCAAACCCCCCCCCCCACCACCACCACTGCGGCAAGGCGGGCGAGGAGGGAGATGGGAGGGGGTGCTGAGCCCCGCCGCGCTTGTGATGTGTGTTGCTGCCCCGCTGAGCCCCGTGGCACTCGTGACACGTGTGCCTGACCTGCTGAGTCCCGTGGTGCTTGGGGTGGGCACCCCTGCCCCACTGAGCCCCGTGGCACCCGTGGGACGCACCCCTGCCACGCTGAGCCCTATGGCAATCGTGACACGCGCCCCTGCCCCACTGAGCCCCGTGGCACCCGTGTGATGCGCCCCCTGCCCTGCTGAGCCCCCACACACTCATGACACGTGTCGCTGCCCCGCTGAGCTCCATGGTGCTTGGGGTGCACACCCCTGCCCCACTGAGCCCCCACACACTCATGACACATGTCCCTGCCCCGCTGAGCCCTCCCGCACTCGTGACACGTGTCCCTGCCCCACTGAGCCCCATGGCGCTGCGCACCCCTGCCCTGCTGAGGCCCCACACACTCGTGACACGTGTCCCTGCCCCACTGAGCCCCATGGTGCTGTGCGCCCTTGTCCAGCTGAGCCCCCACGCACTCGTGACACGTGTCCCTGCCCCACTGAGCCCCATGGCGCTGTGCGCCCTTGCCCTGCTGAGGCCCCACGCACTCATGACACATGTTCATTCCCCACGGAGCCCCATGGCGCTGTGCGCCCTTGTCCAGCTGAGCCCCCACGCACTGGTGACACGTGTCCCTGCCCCACTGAGCCCCATGGCGCTGCGGAGCCCTACCCTGCTGAGCCCCCACACACTCGTGACACGTGTCCCTGCCCCACTGAGCCCCATGGCGCTGCGCAGTCTTACCCTGCTGAGCCCCCACGCACTCGTGACACGTGTCCCTGCCCCACTGAGCCCCATGGTGCTGTGTGCCCTTGTCCAGCTGAGCCCCCACACACTCGTGACACGTGTCCCTGCCCCACTGAGCCCCATGGCGCTGTGCGCCCTTGCCCAGCTGAGCCCCCACGCACTCGTAACACGTGTCCCTGCCCCACGGAGCCCCCCCCACGCCCTCGTGACACGTCCCCCCCCCCTTGCCCCGTGCCACGCGCCGGGGCTGGTGACACGGGTGTCCCCTGCCACCCGCAGCGCCCCGGGGGAGGCGGAGGAGCCCGGGGAGGAGGAGGCCGAGCAGCGGCGGGCGCGGGGCTGTCGCCCCCAGTACCAGCGCACGGCGCTGAGGGTGCTGGCCCACTTCGTGGCCCACCCGCTGGACGGTGGCCGCCACCTCGCCTACCTGCCCGGCCCCGAGTGGCTCCTGGATGTCACCCACCTGGTGGCCAACCGCACCCGGGTACAGGACCCCCGCGTGGCTTCCCTGGAGGGGGGCACGGTGGTGGTCGGCCGGGAGCCGGGGGTCACCTCCGTGGAGGTAGGTTTTGCTGGGGGCGGGGGGGGGGGGAAGGGGGGTGTCCTGGGGGGAGCTGGGGGGGGGGCAGGAGGTGGAGAGAAGGAGATGGGGGGGCTGGAAGGGGGTCCTGGGGGGAGAGGGGGGCTATGGGGGGCTGGAGGGGACCTGGGGGGTGCAGAGAGGCTGGAGGGGGAGAGATGGGGGGCTGGAGGGGGGTCATGGGGGGGGAGAGAGAGGGAGATGGGGGGCTGGAGGGGGAGAAATGGGGGGCTGGAGGGGGGTCCTGGGGGCAGAGGGGACCTGGGGGGTGCAGAGAGGCTGGAGGGGGAGAGATGGGGGGGCTGGAGGGGGGTCTTGGGGGGGGGGGAGAGAGGCTGAAGGGGAGAGGGAGGAAGATCGAGGGGGTGGGGGGGCAGAGGGGGGGAGATGTGGGGCTGGAAGTGGGGTCCTGGGGGGAGAGGGAGATGGGGGGCTGGAAGGGGGTCCTGGGGGGAGAGGGAGATGGGGGGCTGGAGGGGGAGAAATGGGGGGCTGGAGGGGGGTCCTGGGGGCAGAGGGGACCTGGGGGGTGCAGAGAGGCTGGAGGGGGAGAGATGGGGGGCTGGAGGGGGGTCCTGGGAAGGGGGAGAGAGGGAGATGGGGGGAGGCGGGGGGGTCCAGGGACTGGAGGGGGGTCCTGGGGGGGTGCTGGGGGGGCCAGGGAGTGGAGAGATGGAGCTGGGGGGGCTGGAAGGGGGTCCTGGGGGGAGAGGGGGGGCTATGGGGGGCTGGAGGGGACCTGGGGGGTGCAGAGAGGCTGGAGGGGGAGAGATGGGGGGGCTGGAGGGGGGTCATGGGAAGGGGGAGAGAGGGAGATGGGGGGAGGCGGGGGGGTCCAGGGACTGGAGGGGGGTCCTGGGGGGGCGCTGGGGGGGCCAGGGAGTGGAGAGATGAGAAGGGGGGCTGGAGGGGGGGTCCTGGGGGGAGAGGGAGGGAGATGGGGGGGCTGGAGGGGGGTCCTGGGGGGGCGCGGGGGGTGGAGAGATGGAGGGAGGAGAGGGAGGAAGATGGAGGGGGTGGGGGGGGCAGAGGGGGGGGAGATGTGGGGCTGGAAGGGGGGGTCCTGGGGGGAGAGGGGACCTGGGGGGCCAGGGCACGGGGCGGGGGGGGGGGTCAGAGGATGGAGGCCGTGAAGTGTGGGGGCTCCCAAGGGGGGGGGGTGTGTGTCCCCGTCCGCGTCCACCCCCCCCCCGCCACCACCACCACCCCCCCCGCCCCGTTGCCCCCAGGTGCGGTCCCCGCTCTCGGCCTCCATCCTGGGGGAGCAGACGCTGGTGGTGACGGAGGAGAAGGTGACGGTGACGGAGCTGCGGGCCCAGGTGGTGGCAGGGCTGGCCCTGGAGCTGCGGCCACAGCCCGGCCACCACCCCGCCATGGTCACCGTCACCGCCCGGGGGACGCCCACCCTGCGGATCCCCAAGCAGGTGAGACGGAGACGGGGAGGGGGGACGGGGACACACACGGACATGCTGGATGTGCCGGGGTGGCCGGTGTCCCCCCCCCACTCTGGTGCCACCCCGGCTGTCACCCCGGGCAGGAGGCGACGCTGTCCCTCTGGTTGTCCTTCTCCGACCGCACGCTGGCCCCGCTGGAGCTGTATGGCTGGCAGGACGCCGCCGTCGCCGTCACCTCGCTGGACCCCTCCGTGGCCACCGTTGGGGGGGTGTCCCCCGGTGTCCCCACCGCCCGCCCGTGGGTGGTGGCCGAGGGACCGGGGCGGGGGGCTTTGCTGCAGCTCCACCTGCACCCCCCGGACGCCTGTCGCCGGGGCCGTCACCGGGCAGCCGCGCTGGCCACCGCCACCGCTTGGCTGGAAGTGGGGCCGGCCCAACGCGGCGTCCCCACTCCCGCTAGCCCCCGACCCCGCGGGGGTGGCCGACCCCGGCTCAGCTCGCCCTTCCCGCGGGCCGAGGGGGCCATGTCGGGAGAGGCGGGTGACGGTGACGGCGGCCAGCGAGCCGCGGCGGAGGGACCCCGCCGGCGTGGGACCCGCCGCCACCAAGCTCCAAGGGTTGGGGTCTTCCTCGGAGGAGGAGGAGGAGGAAGAGGAGGAGGAGGAAGGCTACGGCGGCGGGGAGGAAGAGGAGGAGGAGATGGTGAAGGCTCCTCAGCGGGTGACCGACCTGGAGATCGGCATGTACGTCCTGCTGGGCGTCTTCTGCCTGGCCATCTTCATCTTCCTCGTCAACTGCATCTTCTTCGTCCTGCGTTACCAGCAAAAGGAGGCGCCGGATGCCGGGGCCGCCCCCACCGCCCCCCAACCCCACAACTGGGTCTGGTTGGGCACCGACCAGGAAGAATTGAGCCGGCAACTGGATCGCCGGCAACCTGAACCCCCCCCCGAGGTGGCCACCCAACCCGGGCGATGCTGCTGTGGGGCGCCGCCGGCTGCCGAAAACGGCGGGGGGGGTCCCACCGCCGCCGCCGCCGCCGCCCCGGCTCCCCTGCCCCGCAAGGAAGGGGGCGCGCCGGGGGGAGGCCGGAGGAAGCGGGTGGAATTTGTCACCTTCGCCCCCCCCCGCCTTCCCGAGGAACCCCCCCAACCCGCCCCCAACGTCCAGTCCATCCTGGTGGCCAGCGAGGACGACATCCGCTGGGTGTGCGAGGACATGGGGCTGCGGGACCCCGAGGAGCTCAGGAGCTACATGGAGAGGATCCGCGGCAGCTCCTGACCCCCCCCCTCAACCCCCCAGCAAGGGACCGACCTCCTCCCCACGCCACCCTTTGGGGGGGGGACGGGACGACACACGTGTCCCCCCCGCCATCCCCTTCCTGCAGCGGGATGTGCTGCTCCTGGGGGCCACCGCCTGTCCCTCCTGGTGGCCCAGGGAGGTCGGGGGGGGACGGACGACATGGGTGGTGGTGGGGGGGTGTCTCCGGCATCGCCCTCCTCGGGGGGCCTCGGTGGGGGAGGGGGGGGGGGGGGGTGTCCTTACTGCTTTGGGTGTCATTGCGCCATGGTGTTCATAGTGATGATGATGATGATGGTGATGATGATGATGATGATGGAGTCCTGTGGTCTGATCCCCGGGGAGGGGGGGGGTGGGGGGGTGGGAGGGGAGGGGTGTCCCCGTTGCCCTCCCACCCCCCCCAACCCCCGTCCCACCGCATCCGTTTTGTACGACCCCGGCATTTTCTACCTGTAACGCGCCGCCCCCCCACCCCCCCCCCCCACCCCGGGGGGAAAGTTGAGGTGGGGGGGGGCGGGGGCTGTTATTTATGGCAGATTTTTAATTCCGAACGTTGGTACAAAAATAAAATATTTAAAAAAAAAATGTTTTTTTTTTTAAATTTTTTATTTATTTTTTTTTTTTAACGTCCCCCCCCCCCCCCCCCCCCGGCCATTGTCCCCTGGGATGGGGCAGGGGGGGGGACACGACGCAGCAGGGCTGGGGGATGATGGAGGCGAGGTGCGCTGGCGGCGGGGACCGGCTCTGCCAGGCACGGAGCCCCCCCGGGGACGTTGGGGCACATGCCCTTGACGTTGAGGGACAAACGCTGGTCACGGGAAGGGCTCGGGGACCGATACTGGCCCCGTCCCAGCCGGGGTGACCTTGGGGACAGGGACATCCTTCCTCCCTGCCCTGCCACGGGGACGTGGCTGCCGCCTTCCTCATCCTCAGCCCATCCAGCCCCGGCATCCAGGAGCAGCTCCTTCTGCGTCTCCCCCCCCCCCCCCCCCCCGCAACCGTGGCTGGTCCCCAATGTCCCCAGTGTCCCCAATGTATGTCCCCAGTGTCCCCAATCCCCGGCAAAATGTCCTTCCTGCAACGGCAGCCGCAAGCGATGGGCCGGCAGGTCCCTTTATTCGGGGGTGCTGTGGGGATTTCCCCCCCTCCCAGTCTGTCCCAGTGAGCCCGGGACACCCCCAAATCACCCTGGGTGACAGCAAGAGACACTCCCCCCCCCCCAGACTTTGTCACCCTGCTCCCGGCCGGGTCCCCTCCCCACAACGGGGCCACAGAGACGGGGTGACAGCTCCGCTCAGGCTCCCGTCCCCCTCCGCCCTGCTGGCCCTGGGACCAGCATCCCTGTCCCCAGGGAAGGCGGGGGGGTGGTGGTGGTGGTGGGGGGTGATGCCTTGTCACCCCCAGCGGCACCGCGTCAGTCGTCCTGCAGTCCCCTGCAGAGGTGGGGGACACCCGGCCACGGTGCCGGGCTCCGGTAGCGCCTGGAGATCCAGGTGACAAGCAGGCAGGTGACAGCCTGGATGCCGGCCAGCAGGAAGAAGTAGTTATCCATGCGGCAACCGGCGATGCTCCCTGCGAGCCGGAGGGTGGTCAGAGCCCGGGGGGGTTGGGGGGTGGGGGGTATGTGACCCTCAGGACACCCCCACACGTCCCACACCCTGTCCCCACCGGCCACAAAGCCCCCCTCCCCTCCAGGGAGGAGGTGACACCCGTGTCCCCGTGCCATCGCTCTCACCGTAGTCCCCCGGGCAGCGCATCCAGCCGCGGGGGGGCAGCGAGAGGAGGGCTAGTAGCCCCCACCCTAGCAGCGAGCCCACCCCGGAGATGAAAAAGAAGAGCCCCATGATGGCACCTTTCATGGACTTGGGGGCTTCGGCGTAGGCGAACTCCAGGCCTGCGGGAGAGAGCGACGGGAAAAGGCTGGAACGAATTGGGATTCCTCCATCGAGCCCAACTCTGCGCTTGGGGGGGGGTCCGGAGCTCCGGGGGGGGGCGGGGGGAGGTGGGCACCGCTCACCGGGGATGCTGGCAAAGAGCTCGCTGCTGGCCATGAGCAGGTACTGGGGGACCTGCCACCAGACGGGCAGCGTGACGGCCGGGTAGCGGTCCCTGCCCACGAGCTGCGGCACCGTCTGGTTGCGGCGCACGTACTGCAGCCGTTCCCGCTCCAGGACACCTGCGGGATGCGGGAAGGGGGGGGCTGAGCACCCACCGAGTCCCTGCCCGCGGCAGCATCCCCACCCCAGCATCCCCAGCCCAGCATCCCATCCCTGCGTTCCACCCCCAGCGTCCCACCCCAGCATCCCATCCCTGTGTCCCATCCCAGCGTCCCCACCCCTGTGTCCCATCCCTGCATCCCACTCCAGCATCCCCACCCCGGCATCCCCATCCCAGCATCCCACCCCAGCGTCCCAACCGCGGCATTCCCATCCCAGTATCCCATCCCAGCATCCCATCCCAGCATCCCACCCCAGCATCCCACCCCAGCGTCCCACCCCAGCGTCCCACCCCAGCGTCCCACCCCAGCATCCCAACCCTGGCATCCCCATCCTGGCATCCCCATCCCAGCATCCCACCCCAGCATCCCACCCCAGCATCCCAATCCCATGTCCCCATCCCAGCACTCCTCCCCAGCGTCCCACTCCAGCGCCCCCATCCCAGTATCCCATGCCAGCATCCCCATCCCAGCATCCCACCCCAGCGTCCCTCCCCAGCGTCCCATCCCGGCATCCCATCCCAGCATCCCAACCCCATATCCCCATCCCAGCACCCCATCCCGGCATCCCCCCCTGGTGTCCCAACCCTACATCCCCACCCCAGCATCCCAACCCCAGCATCCCCATCCCAGCATCCCACCCCAGCGTCCCAATCCCATGTCCCCATCCCAGCATTCCTCCCCAGCGTCCCACTCCAGCGCCCCCATCCCAGTATCCCACGCCAGCATCCCCACCCCAGCATTCCCACCCCAGCGTCCCATCCCGGCATCCCATCCCAGCGCCCCAACCCCATATCCCCATCCCAGCACCCCATCCCAGCATCCCCCCCTGGTGTCCCAACCCTACATCCCCACCCCAGCATCCCAACCCCAGCATCCCCATCCCAGCATCCCACCCCAGCGTCACATCCCAGCGTCCCAATCCCATGTCCCCTTCCCAGCATTCTTCCCCAGCGTCCCATTCCACCATCCCAATCCCATGTCTCCATCCCAGCACTCCTCCCTAGCGTCCCACTCCAGCGCCCCCATCCCAGTATCCCACGCCAGCATCCCACCCCAGCATTCCACCCCAGCGTCCCTCCCCAGCGTCCCATCCCAGCGTCCCATCCCAGCATCCCAACCCCATATCCCCATCCCAGCACCCCAGCCCGGCATCCCCCCCCGGTGTCCCAACCCTACATCCCCACCCCAGCATCCCCATCCCAGCATCCCACCCCGGCGTCCCAATCCCATGTCCCCACCCCAGCATTCCTCCCCCAGCATCCCATCTCCACGTCCCAATCCCATGTCCCCATCCCAGCATCCCCACCCCAGCGTCCCATCCCAGCCCGGGTCCTACCCGCCGCGAGGATGGAGGCGAGGCTGAAGAACATGCCCAGGGCCATCTGCTTGAGTGCCGAGGGCAGCAGCCCCCGCCTGGCTAGGAAGGGGTCGATGAGGTGGTCCTTCAGGGGCACCAAGGCCAGCAAGACCACCACGTTGGCCAGATGTAGCCAAGCATCTGGGAACTGCAGAGGCAGGTCAAGCCCCAGCCCTCACCGAGGAGCTCAGCATCCCGTGGGATGCCCCGGCTCCCACCCCATCCCTCATCCAACCTGTCCCTCATCCAACTGGTCCACGGAGCCACCGGCCCCATCCCTCACCGTGTAGCCCTGGAGGATGCCGGTGCGGTCCTGGCCGTGCTGGAAGATACTGGGGATGCGGAGGTGCAGAGCCTGCAGGTAATACGTCAACTGCATCTGCAAGACAACGGGATGGTGGCTCCGTGGGCTCATCTCCTGGATGGACCTCCCACCACCGATGGTCCCCGCCTGGCGCAGAGCCCACCCCGCACCTCACCTGGAAGTAGACCATCCAGTAAGGGATGAAGGTCAGCATCACCGGCAGGATCCGGGCCAGCACCTGGAAGTTGGCAAGGTCCTCCTCGAGCGAAGGGGCTCCAGGTTGGGGTCTGCTGTTGGGGAGAGGGTCTCCTGGCTCCCGCCGGCTCGTCCTGGGGAGAGGGACAGTGTGGGAATGGTCATGGTGGAAGGGCTCAGCACCCCACGGAGCCCTCGTCACCCTTCTCACCTGGTCCCGGTGGCCCCCAACCAAGCGCAGCCACAGTTCTGCAGGGCCAGCTTGATCATGGCAGAGACCTGGCTGCCCGTGGGGGGCTTGGTGACAAAGGTGGGGGTGGCCAGGAGGAAGATGAGGAGGGCCAAGGCCAGGCAGGCCACGGGGATGAGGTAACCGGCCAGAAAGCTGATGTTCTGCTGGACGAAGGCCACCACCAGCAGGGAGAGGGCAGCCCCGATGTTGATGCTCCAGTAGAACCAGTTGAAGAAGCGCCGCGTGGCGTCACCGCCCCGGTCCCTCACCTGCCAGCACAGAGGGACGCGGCTCTCAGCCCTGAACGCAGGGCTCCTGCTTCCTCCCCCGTCCCACCACCCTCATCCCCCAGGTCCCATCCCACCACCTTCCCGCATCCCCCCTATCCCGTCCCACCAGCGTCCCCCCCCCACACGCCCCATCCCACCCCTCACTTCCCACCTTCCCTCCCTCCTTCCCCCGGCAAGGACTTCCCAAGGGTCTCGAAGGCTTTGGAGGTGATCTTCTGGAGGTGCAACCTCACGGGAGACCCTCCCCACCTCGGCTCGGCAGAAGGGAGACCCACAGATCCATGGCGGGGGGTGCGTGGGGGGGGTGCTCTCCCACGGGAAGAAGGAGAAGGATGCTGGGCTCCCCCTCACCTGGTCGGCGCCGAAGGGGGTGAGGTTGGCTCTGACGGAGCTGGCGCCCAACGCCATGACCAGGAGGCCGGCGTAGATGGTGGGGGCGCAGTACTGTGTCCCCCGGCAAGTCCCGCCGCGGTGCCAAGAGCAGTTGAGGGTGGTGCCGGCCGGCGGGTGCCCGCACACCGAAAGCCGCCCGTCCGGCCAGGCGGTGATGGGCAGCAGGGACGCGGCCAGCAGGTAGAGCGAGAAGCTGATGGCCACCGCCCCGTAGCTGCCCAGGTAGACGTCGGCCAACCAACCCCCCACGGGCGAGAGGAGGTAGGAAGCCCCCAGGAAGAGCAGGCAGGCGCAGGACGCCTGGCTGCCCCCCCAGCCCAAGGCGCTGCTGGTGAGGTAGAACGCCAAGTTGGCCGTGATGCCGAAAAAAGCGGCCTTCTCCAGCCCCTCCATGGCCAGCACGGCCGCGCACGCCACCCCCCGGCCCTTCAGGGGTGGCCCCCCCAACAAGGGGCTCCGCTCCCTGCCGTCCCCCGTCCCCCCCATGCCCCGGAGCGTTTCGGTTCTCCCCTTCTCCGTCCCCTTCGGTCTTTCTCCGGGTCGTGTCCCCCCTCCACCACCCTGGGGTGGGCGTCCTCGGCTCCTGTCCCTCCCCGGCTCCCAGTTCCCCATTCTGGCATCATATGACGGCTCGGAAGCCAAAAACCCCCGTCAGCCAGCGCGGCTTCTCCTTCCTGGGGGTTTTCCCCGGGCCCCCCGGCCCCCAACCTGGGTTTGGGGGTTCCCCCCCCCACACACACACACGCCCCTTCCCAGCACCGCTGGGTCCTGGGCACCGAAGCCCCTCACTGAGGCTGGCATCTTCCCCTGCTCCGGGGGTGTCAGACACCGTCCCCCCCCGCCGCCTCCCCCAGGGTATCGTGCACCCACCAGCACCCACCGGAGCCCCCCAGGGCCAGCGTAAAGCCAAGCCCAAGGCTACGGCACCGGTTCCCCCCACCTGCCCCCTCCCGCCCCCAAAATCTCCGACCCACAGGAGTTTGTTTTGCAGCCTGATTTCCTAAGGAAATGGGGCCGGGGCGGGGTGGGGGGGGGAGCTGAGGGGGGGGCTGTTTGCCTCTCGCACGCTGATATTTTCCAACGGACTTCGGCGGTGAGCCAGAGAGCGCAAAGCTTTTCAGTTTCCGTAAGTTTTTTCGGGTTGTTTTTTTTTTTTTTTTTTTTAATTCTTCTTTTTTTTTTTTTTTTTTAAAATAATAATTAAAATTAAAAAAATTAGCAGCTGAGCGAGGCGGGAAGTTGAGGGGAGGGAGCACACGGGCACGCACCCCCCCCGCCCCAGACACACACTCCCCCCAAACTCCCCCCCATCCCACCGGATTTTCCAGCCCCTCCCAGCATCCCCCAGCTCCTCCATGCCCTTGCATCGCCCCCCCCCCGCCCAAACAAGCCCCCCCGGGCTCCCCGGGGCAGAGGAAGAGACAAAAGGCAGCACCCCCCCCTCTCCTGCAGCCATGGCCCCCTGCATCCCCATGGGCTCCGGCATCATCATCATGGACCCCGGCAGCCCCACGGTGCCCCGCAGCCACATGGCCATCCAGCAGCCCCCCAGCCCTCCCCAGCCCCCCGGTCCCCAGCATCCCCACGACCCCCAGCATCCCCACTGCCATCCAGCATCCCCATGGCCCCCCCATTCCCACGACCCCCAGCATCCCCGTGGTCTCCAGCATCCCCATGGCTATCCAGCATCCCCACAGCCCCCCCATCCCCACAACCCCCAGCATCCCCATAGTCCCCAGCATCCCCACGACTCCCAGCATCCCCACGACCCCCAGCATCCCCATGGCCCTCGGCATCCCCACGACCCCCAGCATCCCCACTGCCATCCAGCATCCCCATGGCCCCCCCATCCCCACGACCCCCAGCATCCCCATAGTCCCCAGCATCCCCACGACCCCCAGCATCCCCATGGCCCTCGGCATCCCCATGACCCCCAGCATCCCCACTGCCATCCAGCATCCCCATGGCCCCCCCATTCCCACGACCCCCAGCATCCCCGTGGTCTCCAGCATCCCCATGGCTATCCAGCATCCCCACAGCCCCCCCATCCCCACGACCCCCAGCATCCCCATAGTCCCCAGCATCCCCACGACCCCCAGCATCCCCATGGCCCTCGGCATCCCCACGACCCCCAGCATCCCCACTGCCATCCAGCATCCCCATGGCCCCCAGCATCCCCACGACCCCCAGCATCCCCAGGGCCCTCGGCATCCCCACGACCCCCAGCATCCCCACTGCCATCCAGCATCCCCATGGCCCCCAGCATCCCCACAACCCCCAGCATCCCCATAGTCCCCAGCATCCCCATGGCCCCCAGCATCCCCACGACCCCCAGCATCCCCATGGCCCCCAGCATCCCCATGGCCCCCAGCATCCCCACGACCCCCAGCATCCCCATAGTCCCCAGCATCCCCATAGTCCCCAGCATCCCCACGACCCCCAGCATCCCCATGACCCCCAGCATCCCCATGGCCCTCGGCATCCCCACGACCCCCAGCATCCCCACTGCCATCCAGCATCCCCATGGCCCCCAGCATCCCCATGGCCCCCAGCATCCCCACGGCCCCCAGCATCCCCATGGCCCCCAGCATCCCCACAACCCCCAGCATCCCCACTGCCATCCAGCATCCCCATGGCCATCCAGCATCCCCATGGTCCCCAGCATCCCCACTGCCATCCAGCATCCCCATGGCCCCCAGCATCCCCACGACCCCCAGCATCCCCATGGCCCTCGGCATCCCCACGACCCCCAGCATCCCCATGGCCATCCAGCATCCCCATGGCCCCCCCTGTAGGTAGTTAGGGTCTGGCGGCCGGAAGATATCGCGCTGTACGGAAAGATGGAGCCCCTCTCCCAACAGTGGTTAGTTGATGATGTGAGCAGACGGGAGTGACGTTGTAAACTCGAGCCGTATAAAGCTGTGTCACGTACTGATAAACGCCATTTGCCGTCCACCACATTGGTGTCTGCGAGCTGATGGACCGAGCGGCCTATGGTTGGTCGCCGTGCCGCTCCTGAACCAGGTCGCCACGCCAACCCCAGGCAACACCCCCCGTCCCCACAGCCCCCGGCATCCCCACGGCCCCCAGCATCCCCACGACCCACAGCATCCCCATAGTTCCCAGCATCCCCACAACCCCCAGCATCCCCACGACCCCCAGCATCCCCATGGCCCTCGGCATCCCCACGACCCCCAGCATCCCCATTGCCATCCAGCATCCCCATGGCCCCCAGCATCCCCACGACCCCCAGCATCCCCACGACCCCCAGCATCCCCATGGCCCTCGGCATCCCCACGACCCCCAGCATCCCCATGGCCATCCAGCATCTCCATTGCCATCCAGCATCCCCATGGCCCCCCCTGTAGGTAGTTAAGGTCTGGCGGCCGGAAGATATCGCGCTGTACGGAAAGATGGAGCCCCTCTCCCAACAGTGGTTAGTTGATGACGTGAGCAGACGGAAGTGACGTTGTAAACTCGAGCCGTATAAGGCTGTGTCACGTACTGATAAACGCCATTTGCCGTCCACCACATTGGTGTCTGCGAGCTGATGGACCGAGCGGCCTATGGTTGGTCGCCGTGCCGCTCCTGAACCAGGTCGCCACGCCAACCCCAGGCAACACCCCCTGTCCCCACAGCCCCTGGCATCCCCACGGCCCCCAGCATCCCCACGACCCACAGCATCCCCATGGCCCCCAGCATCACCACTGCCATCCAGCGTCCCCATGGCCCCCCCATCCCCACAGCCCTCAGCATCCCCATGGTCCCCAGCATCCCCACGGCCATCCAGCATCCCCACGACCCCCAGCATCCCCATGGCCCTCGGCATCCCCACTGCCATCCAGCATCCCCATGGCCCCCAGCATCCCCATGGCCCCCAGCATCCCCACGACCCCCAGCATCCCCATGGCCCCCAGCATCCCCATGGCCCTCGGCATCCCCACGACCCCCAGCATCCCCACTGCCATCCAGCATCCCCACGGCCCCCAGCATCCCCATGACCCCCAGCATCCCCATGGCCATCCAGCATCTCCATTGCCATCCAGCATCCCCATGGCCCCCCCTGTAGGTAGTTAGGGTTTGGCGGCCGGAAGATATCGCACTGTACGGAAAGATGGAGCCCCTCTCCCAACAGTGGTTAGTTGATGATGTGAGCAGACGGGAGTGACGTTGTAAACTCGAGCCATATAAGGCTGTGTCACGTACTGATAAACGCCACTTGCCGTCCACCACATTGGTGTCTGCGAGCTGATGGACCGAGCGGCCTATGGTTGGTCGCCGTGCCGCTCCTGAACCAGGTCGCCACGCCAACCCCAGGCAACCTGGTGCCGAAACCCAGGAATCGTCACCTGGATTCGGGTGAACGGCGGCCGGAGCGGCTGGAGCAGCCCGGCGGGGGAGGTCAGGGGAGGACGCTCCCAGAGCAGGACCAACAAGGAGGATGGAGGCCCTTGTGAAGGTCTTATCCCAAGTACATAAGCAGTGGGGGATTGATTGTAGGCCCAAAGATTTTACCCTTGCAGTTGCGAGGCTTTTCCAAATTGGGGTCATTGACCAGCCGGTGGATATTCTCCACCCAGAAGCGTGGGACAAACGTGCTAAAGTTTTAGCCGAGGAGACGACGTCTTCGGGTTGCGGGAAAAATCTTAAGTCATGGGGAAAAGTCGTACAGGCTTTGCAGGAGGCCACACAGGAGCAGGACACCTGGAGGGCAGCACAAGGACTGTGTGTTGGTTACCCCGAAATTGGGAGTCGGGGCAGCCACACAGACCCCGCGCCCCCCGGACGACGCTAATCCTGCTGAGCCCACGGACTCGCGGGAGGACGGTACGCCCCCCCAAATCCCCGAACCCCGTCCCGCTCGCGGAGGGACAAAACCAAACAAAATCCTTCTGGGCCAAATTAGCCGAGGAGGCCGGGGGTGCCGCAGGGAAAGCGGGAGTCTGAGGACCCCTGGGCGAGACCACCCCCGCCTTGGGCGCCCCAAGATGGCCCCGACCACAAAGGGGAAGGGCGGGGCGAAGATGCCCGCGGCGGGAACGGGGAGGAAGCGCTGAAACCCGCAGGTGCCCTCAGAGAAAGGAAGGGGGAGAATGAGAAAGAGGCAAGCGGCGGGGGCGAGCGGGGGGAGGAGGGGAGCGCGAGCCGGGGGGCGGAAAGCCAATCAGAGCCGTCATCTGCACAAACGCCCTCCCAGGGCAAACAGCCCCCCCCCCCGGGCAGAAGGCGGGGCGAGCTAAGGGGGCGGGAACGGCCCGCCCGCGAGGTCAGTGGGCGGGGCCAGGGCCCAAGTGAAAAGCGCCGGAAGCCGGAAGTGAGCAGTCAGTCGAGTTCCGACTGCGGGGCAGGCGCCGCCTGGGAGGAGCGGCGCGCAATCCGTTCAGGTTCGGAGGAGGAGGAGGAGGAGGAGGAAATAGGGGTAGGCAGAGTCAAAAGCCAAAATACCCCGATTCGCAATGAAGAGAAAGCGCGAGGGGGAAAAATTCCCCTCACGGATTGGAGAAAAATAAAGATCGCATGCGCCACTTGGGCCCCATCGGCTACGCTAGCGTTCCCGGGCCGGGTGACGGACGGGGGACAAAGGGTCCACTCGCCAATAAATCCTAAGGATATACAAGCGATTGTTAAAGCAATCGCAGACAAAGTGCTTTAATTCTGCCATGGTTTCCACCCTCATAGACGGAGTTTTCGGGGGAGACGACGTGCTCCCGTTCGATATAAAACAAGCTTGTAGATTGATCTTTGACGCAGCAGGGATGATTGTTTTTAAACAAGAATGGGAGGACAACTGTACGAAGCAACTAGCCCGAGGAACCGGAGCGGACCACCCGCTACGCGGCTCCAGCCTGCAGCGGCTAATGGGTACGGACCCTACAATGGTTACCCGCCACGCGCAAGCTCAAGGCATGCGGGCCCATGAAGTTATGACTCGTGCGGCCAGAGAAGCTATTCGTGTAGCCTCTAGAATTGTCGCCAAGCCATCGCCGTGGTCCACAATAAAACAAAAACGAAAGTGAGAGCTTTACGCCATTCGTAGATCACCTTCAGGCAGCGGTCGACTCCTCGACCCTGCCCGCGGAAGCGAAAGGCCCGGTCGTTGCAGACTGCTTACGTCAGCAGTGTAATTCGAAAACCAAAGAAATCTTAACGATCTCTACCACCGGGGTCAACTATCGCAGACATGATTAAGCATGTCGTGAATGAAGAGCATTTAGCCCCGATTCAAGTGGCTGTTCGCACCGCAATAGCTAATCTGATGGCATGTTTTAAACGTGGCCAAGCGGGCCACGTTGTGGCAAACTGCCCTCGGTTGGGGGACCCGCCGACAGCGCTCCCCCCACGCCAGAATCGATCTAGAGGGCCGTGTTGGTCTTGTGGAAAGAAAGGACATTTCACTAAGGAATGCAGAACTAAAATTCAGGGAAACGGGAGAGGGAGAAGGCACCTGGGCCGCACACAACCTTCTCCCACACAGCTCCCCGCGGCCCAGCCATACCAACCCCAGGTGGGGCGAAGCGCTTTCAAACCCGTTGCCCCCTCGAGAAGCGACCAGCTTTATGGCCCAACCGATAGCCCAACTGAGTCAGCCCTTATCTCAGGGACAGCAAGGACCACCCCTTGGGGGCGAGACCTTGGGGTGGCCCTGGCAATAACGTGTGACAACCCACCGGTGGTGTGGGGGATCTGTTCTCTCTATAATATCCCCAATGGCACCACCATTAAGGTCCCCTTTTTGATTGACACCGGAGCAGATGTTACAGTTCTTCCCGAGCCGAGCTGGCCCCCATGTTGGAAATTGGAAGACGCCCCCATGGTGGGCGGAGTTGGGGGATTAACCCAAGCTCGGAAGAGCGCCCAATTAATAGCAATTATGCTTCACACTGAAAAGGGACCGGAGAAAACCATCAACCTTTTCCCATATGTCATGTCAGGAGTCCCACCACTATTGGGAAGGGACGCTCTAGCCCTATTAAATGCCAGGGTGACAAATTTACCTTAAGGGCCACTGCCGTACACCCACTTCCACCAATTAGACTGACGTGGAAATCGTCTGATCCAGTGTGGGTCGAGCAGTGGCCCCTGTCGAAGCCTTGAATGGATGCTCTTCTTGAGCTAGTCGATCGCGAGCTACAACGAGGCCATATAGAGCCTTCTACTAGCCCATGGAACACCCCAGTTTTTGTAATACCCAAGCGGAACGGTGAGGGGTTTCGCCTCCTCCGTGACCTACGTGAAGTAAACAAAAGAATCCAACCAATGGGTCCTGTCCGAACGCTGTTGCCCATGAACTCTATGATACCGGAAGGGCAACCTTGCGCTGTCCTCGATATTAAAGAGTATTTCATTTCAATACCCCTGCATGAGGAGGATAAGGAACGGTTTGCCTTTTCCGTCGTGTTTCCAAATAGCCAACGCCCCAACTTACGCTTCCAGTGGAAAGTGCTGCCACAAGGAATGATTAACTCACCTCCTATCTGTCAAATCACAGTGGATCAGGCGTTGGCACCGGTCCGACGCAGCGACCCGGCTGCGACTATCATTCAATATATGGATGATATTTTGATCGCCGCGCCATCAGGGAGTCAAGTGGACCAGCTGGTGCTAACGGTTTCAGAGACTCTCAAAACAAGCAGGTTTGAGATCGCGAGCGCAAAAATTAAAAAAGGACCATGTGTTAGTTTTTTGGGAGTGGGGATCACAAGCTCCTACGTGACCCCCCCCCCAAATGAAAATCCGTCGAAACATCAAAACGCTTCATGATATACAACAGCTAGTGGGGTCCTTGCAATGGCTCCGCAATATCGTCCTGATCCCTCCAGAAACCATGGCCCCCCTATACGATCTTTTAAAAGGACAAGACCCGTGAGAACCAAAAACTCTAACGCCAGAAGCACTGACTTCTCTTGACTTTATCGAGCGTCAGGTATCGTCAAGCTCACTCGCCAGATGGAACCCGGCTGTACCACTCGATCTGTACATGCATTTCACGGAAGGGGGAGGAGTAGGGGCACTGGCCCAGGGCCCCCCTGAAAAAGCTCAACCAATACAATGGGTAGTCCTGGGAAAACCGTCACGTGCATTCTCCCCAGGAGTCGAGTGCCTTGGTAACCTCATCATGAAAGGCAGAAAACTCGCCCTAAGACATCTAGGCATTGAACCTGCCAGAATATACCTACCCTTCCGCAAACGGCTCCCAACGCAATCAGTGGCAATGTCAGAGTATCTAGCTATAGCCCTCATCGGATTTGGTGGAGAAGTCCAGTGTGCCACAAAGCCCCCTTAAGACTCAAATGCTGGCAATTGTCGATATCGACCTTCCACAGAAGATCATGGACCGGCCCCAGTCGGGACCAACGGTCTTCACAGACGCATCCTCAGCGACCTCAACCGCGGCAGCAGTATGGCAATCGGGAGGAGAATGGCACTGCATTAAAATGACCGATTGTGTGCTTTCAGTCCAACAGCTGGAAGCGGCGGCCATAGTACTAGCGTGCGGACTGTTTCCAACGGAACACCTCAATATAGTAACTGATTCAATGTTCGTGGCCAAGCTTTGCTTAGCCATGTCAGGGCCTGCTGTGTCAACATCTACAGTAGCTCTAGTGCTAGAAGAAGTGCTTTTTTCCCGAAAAGGTACCATATCAGTCATCCACGTCAACAGCCACACCCCAGTTAAAGGGTTTTTCCAAACCGGTAACGACAAAGCAGATGCCGCTGCTAAAGGATTATGGACACTAAGAGATGCCCGCCAACGACACGAATCTCTCCACATTGGAGCTAAAGCGCTAGCAAAGAGATGTGAGATTTCAGCCACTGACGCGAAACACATAGTAGCTACGTGTCCCCACTGCCAAAAAGTACCACTGTGGTCCAGTGGAGTTAACCCCAGAGGTCTCAAAGCCTCCGAGGTGTGGCAGACGGATTTTACGCTCTGTCAGTTGCCGAAACCTCGAGCGTGGCTAGCGGTAACCGTAGACACATATAGCGGGGTGATCGTAGCTACACAACACCTTAAGACCGACTCCAAAGCAACCACCCAACATTGGCCGACAGCCATGGCGTGGCTCGGCGTCCCTAATCAAATCAAAACAGACAATGGTCCGAACTTTGTATCTAAATCGGTCCAAGCATTCGCTCTGAAATGGGGTATTACTCTAATACGCGGCATCCCGCATAATAGCGCAGGACAAGCCATAGTAGAACGAGCAAACCAAACTCTGAAATCTAAATTGGAGGTACTAGCGAAACCAGAAGGTTTTACCAACACTGTTCCCTCAGGAGACCAGGCGCGCTTGCTAGCGACTGCGTTATTAGCGCTAAACCAGTTCCCCAGAGGAGAGGAGATGAACAGCCCCGCCCAAAAACATTGGGCCACTCGAGCGCTAGAAGGCGGCCCCTCGGTCATAGTTAGAAATGAGCTGGGAGACTAAGAAGAAGGGTGGAAGTTAGTCCTGACAGGCCGAGGGTATGCTGCGGTCAGAAAAGACGGCAGAATTAAATGGTGTCCGCTTAAGTCTATTAAACCGGACCTTCAGAATAAGACTAACGAAATTAATGAAAACGGTGAGTTTCTGTTTACAGGACCGGATCATCGGACACCCCCGTAACCCGTATACCCCAGTGGCAAAAGAAGTTGACAAGCCAGCAGGCGCCCTGTCCAAGCCTGGGAGCCCCGCATCGGCAGAAACCAAGCGACGACTGCGATGCCTTTGTGTGATTTTGATTTTAGACCTTGTCACCACAGGACAGGTAAAATCAGGTCACCTTCACCACCAGCCATTTAAATGGTCCTTCCTTCGACTGGAGGACCACCAAGTTATCGCAACTCAAATAACATCAGGCGCGCCCGGTTTTAATGCCTCTCTGTGCCAGCTTGTCCCGAGAGACCGATGTTGGGAATACCTAGGATTTTATATGTGTCCTAGCTCGAATCCTGGGAAGGGGTATTGTAACTCCCCTACCCAATACTATTGTAGCCGTTGGGGATGTGAGACCATAGCCCCTGCTTGGATACCGGGTAGCGGTAGAGACAGATACCTAAAAGTCCAGTGGGGTCCATATGGGTGCATTCCACCACAGGCATGGCAAGGACGTGGAAATTGCCGATACCTCTTCTTAAATGTCACTGAGCCCCAAGAGGATAGTTGGTTACTCGGGAGAATTTGGGGAATAAGGTACACGGAACCAGGGACAGACGAGGGTGGCTTAATCCTCATAAAAAAGGAGGTTGTCCCGAACGATCCACTGCCAGTAGGCCCCAACCAAGCATTTGTTAATGAAGTAGTTCTGACCACCCCCAGTCAAGATTACATGACTAAAGAGACCAACAACCAGGAAACATCAACAGAAAAATATACCACCACACCTGTAGCGACACGCATCACCAAAATCCCTCATGGAAATCCCCTCTGGAAAATGATGCAAGCTGGCTACCAAGTATTGAACAAAACTAACCCTAACCTTACGGAACATTGCTGGTTGTGTTACGGAATAAAGCCACCTTTTTATGAGGCTGTAAGGGACATACCTGAGGGGTAAGGGACATACCTAAATGTCCCTGTAATGGTAACATTCCCTAAATGTAAATGGTACAAATCCGGCCCAGTGCATATGGGACACAGAAAAGCAAGGCATTACGTTGACACAGGTGGTGGGAAGTGGCGTGTGTGTGTAGGCCAAGTCCCAAAGCACAAAGAACACCTATGTATTAATAAGATACAACTTAAGACCCCAGCAAAGTGGTTAATACCGGCCCGAAATGCCACGTGGGTTTGTTCTACTATTGGAGTTACACCTTGTCTGTCGCTGGAAAAGTTTAATGAGTCCTCAGAGTGTTGTGTCCAGGTATCTATAGTCCCTAAGATCTTTTACCATTCCGACGACTTTGTCTACGACTCGCGCATCACCCCAGAACATCGTCTGTCAAAACGGGAGCCCTTTACAGCAATAACGGTAGCTACTCTAATGCTCATAGGAGGTGCGGGACTAGGTACAGGAGTAGCATCCTTGGTGCAACAGAGTAAAGAATTTAATGCCTTGAGGGTGGCAGTAGACGAAGACTTGGCTAGAATTGAACAATCAATAACTGCGTTAGAACAATCAATTAGACCATTATCTGAAGTCGTGTTACAAAATCGAAGAGGATTAGACCTGATGTTTTTACAACAAGGGGGAGCGTGCGCTGCACTAAAAGAAGAGTGTTGTGTGTATGCGGACCACACCGGAATAGCGAGAGACACTATGGCCAAATCGCGAGAGGGATTAGAAAAACGGAAAAAGGAACGAGAGGCACAACAAAACCGGTTTGAATCAGGGTTTAACCATTCACCGTGGTTAACCACCCTGATATCTACCTTGATAGGGCCGATCGCAATGATCATAATGGCACTGATCTTTGGACCCTGTATACTAAATAGGCTCGTGTCGTTGGTCAAAAGCCGGCTAGAGAAGGTTAACATTCTGTTGGTAGAACGCCGACAACTGCTTTAAGAATGTGTTTACTTTGTGTTACTCCTAATTATCCCTAGTTGCCCCAAGTTACACCCCGTTATTACCAGTTACCCCCTAATTTCCACCTGTCCACTGTGCCTTATGTTTTTTATTCAAGTTTTCTATTTTTCTATTTTAGCTAGTTTGGTTATCCATAGGGAGGGGGGAAATGGAGGTAGTTAGGGTCTGGCGGCCGGAAGATATCGCGCTGTACGGAAAGATGGAGCCCCTCTCCCAACAGTGGTTAGTTGATGATGTGAGCAGACGGGAGTGACGTTGTAAACTCGAGCCATATAAGGCTGTGTCACGTACTGATAAACGCCATTTGCCGTCCACCACATTGGTGTCTGCGAGCTGATGGACCGAGCGGCCTATGGTTGGTCGCCGTGCCGCTCCTGAACCAGGTCGCCACGCCAACCCCAGGCAACACCCCCTGTCCCCACAGCCCCCGGCATCCCCACGGCCCCCAGCATCCCCACGACCCACAGCATCCCCATGGCCCCCAGCATCCCCACTGCCATCCAGCGTCCCCGTGGCCCCCCCATCCCCACAGCCCTCAGCATCCCCGTGGTCTCCAGCATCCCCATGGTCCCCAGCATCCCCACGGCCATCCAGCATCCCCATGGTCCCCAGCATCCCCACGGCCATCCAGCGTCCCCATGGCCCCCCCATCCCCACAGCCCTCAGCATCCCTGTGGTCTCCAGCATCCCCATGATCCCCAGCATCCCCACGGCCATCCAGCATCCCCATGGACCCCGGCATCCCCATGGTCATCCAGCATCCCCATGGTCCCCAGCATCCCCACGGCCATCCAGCATCCCCATGGACCCCGGCATCCCCATGGTCATCCAGCATCCCCATGGTCCCCAGCATCCCCACGGCCATCCAGCATCCCCATGGACCCCGGCATCCCCATGGTCATCCAGCATCCCCATGACCCCCAGCATCCCCACGGCTCCCAGCATCCCCACAGTCCCGGCATCCCCACGACCCTTGGCATCTCCGTGGCCCCCACATCCCCACAACCATCCAGCATCCCCACGGCCATCCAGCATCCCCACGGCCATCCAGCATCCCCACGGCCCCTGCCAGCCCCCCAGCCATGCAGCAGCCCCCCAGCCATCCGGCAGCCCCACCTGGCAGAGGGATGAGCTCTCCAGGACAGGGCGTTTGGGGAGCTCGGTGATGACCAGCAGCTGGGCAAGGGAAGAAGAACCTTAAATCCACGGTTTTGGCTGTGGGCGGGACCCAGCCCAGCCCAGCTTGTTCATAACATCCACCTACCTGCCGCCGACCACCCTCCTGCTGGGGCTCGGCATGCAGAGAGGCAGGGGAGCTGGATGGCACGTCTTCGGGGTCCCCATGGGAAGTGCAGGGCGTGAAGGACCCTCTCGTGGGCAGCACCGAAAGGTGCCGGCCACGTCACACCTTCCCATGGCCTCGCAGGTGTCCTCCTGCCCACCTCAGCCCCAGAAACTGGGGGAGAAGGAGGGAGCCCCACATTTGTCTCCGTCACCCCATGGAGGTCCCGGAGCTTGGGACCCACCGGTGATGCTGTCCCCAAGCCCATGACCACAGTGACACTCCAGGACCTGCAAATGGTGGCTCCTTCAAGCTCCACGTCCACCCACCCGCCAGTGAACTGGGGTGGGAGCGCCAGGTCCCCATGGCTCCTGTGACACCGGGGGATGCCACAGGCATGTGGCATGGTCCCCGAGCGCAGCCTGACCCCCCCTGCTTCCCCCCCCACCAGCGTGCAGGATGGAGCCGCCCCATCGTGCTCCTCCGCCCCACGGCGCGGAGGTGGCTTCCTGCGGCCCTCGACCACAAGCCGGAAGCAGGGAGTGCGTGAGCAGCAGGCGGAACGCGAGGCCACATCCCAACCATGTCCCCGAGCCGCTGAGAGAGGTGGCGGGAGGACGGGACCACCCGACCCACTGGCTCCCCGACCTCCATGGGGCTGCCCCACGGATGCTGAGCAGGATGGAAGGGCTCTGCCTGCTCTTGACGGCTCTCTCCGCCACCGCGCCCGGACAAGGTACGTCGATGTCTCTTCCCGTCCCTCTCCGTGTGCCGGGACACCGGGGCGATGGCTCTGCTGGGTTCGGAGCCGGGTACCTGCCACCTCCCCGGGGTTGGATCCTGCCGGAGCAGGATGTCACCGGCGGTGGTTGGGCGCCGAGCGCGGATGCTCCGCGGGCAGTTCCCCAAAACCGAGCTCTTCTCCTTCCCCAGGTGCCCGGCACGGCCGGTCCCACCTCGGTCCCTCCTCGACGCCCGGTGGGACGGAGGGAAGGGGGTCCCAGCTTGGGGGCTGGTGGCTCTGGGGACCCTAAAAGGGCTGTTGGGGCCAGCCCACCCACCAGCTCCCAGCCCCGTGGGGACGGGATGATGGCTCTGCTGGTTTTGGTAGGCACGGAGCAAGAGCCGTCCTGTCTGCTCGTGTCACCAGCATCAGCCCAGGGCGGCTTTTGGGGACCTCAGCCCCTCTGCTTGTGTCACCAGCATCACCCCGGGATGGTTTTTGGGGACCTCATCCCATCTGCTTGTGTCACCAGCATCATCCAGGGTAGCTTTTGGGGACCTCATCCCATCTGCTCGTGTCACCAGCATCACCCCAGGGCGGCTTTTGGGGACCTCAGCCCCTCTGCTTGTGTCACCAGCACCACCCCGGGATGGTTTTTGGGGACCTCATCCCATCTGCTTGTGTCACCAGCATCACCCCGGGATGGTTTTTGGGGACCTCAGTCCTGCTCATGACACCAGCATCACCCAGGGCAGCTTTTGGGGAACCTGTGCCATCTGCTCGTGTCACCAGCATCACTCCAGGATGGTTTTTGGGGACCCGTCCTGTGTGCTCGTGTCACCAGCATCACCCCAGGGCAGCTTTTGGGGACGTCAGCCCCTCTGCTTGTGTCACCAGCATCACCCCGAGATGGTTTTGAGGAACCTGTCCCATCTGCTTGTGTCACCAGCATCACCCCAAGATGGTTTCTGGGGACCCGTCCTGTGCGCTCATGTCGCCAGCATCACCCAGGGTAGCTTTTGGGGACGTCATCCCATCTGCTCGTGTCACTAGCATCACCCAGGGTAGCTTTTGGGGACCTCAGCCCCTCTGCTTGTGTCACCAGCATCATCCAGGGTAGCTTTTGGGGACCTCAGCCCCTCTGCTTGTGTCACCAGCACCACCCTGGGATGGTTTTTGGGGACCTCATCCCTTCTCATGTCACCAGCATCACCCCAGGGCGTTTTTCTGGGGACGATGCCACCTGCTCCCCCCCAAAGCGGCCGAGCTGAGGCTGGTTTCGCACCCGAAATGGCTGCCAGCAGCAGCTTCGACGCCTCCTGTCAATGGGGGAACGGTCGCCATCGCCTTCGTTTCCGCTAACGGCTCCTTCCCACACCTTCGCTGAGGTGCTGCCGGATGCCACCGAGCGGCTCTGCCCCCCCATGCCTCCCCCCCCGCCCCTTAATCCCTTACCTTTAATGTTTTTAACGCCAAGCCAGAGCCCACCAGCAGAGGTGGTGGCTTCCCACGGTGGCCACCCATGGGGACACCCACCCAATGCACCTCACCAGCCCCCCACCCCCCCGCCCTGCCCCCGGCAAAGACGGGAGTGGGCTCTATCAGCCCGGCCAGCTGATAGAAATGAAGAAAAAAGAGAAATGCCCCTTTTTTTGGTGAGAAATCGTTAATGCCATTATGGCATTATGGCAGCCCGTGCAGGCGGGGGAGAGAGAAAGCCACAATTCCGGTGACGGTGACAGCGAGCGCGTCTCGCCTCAGCCCTGGGGAGTGAATCTTTCACCCCAAAAAGAGTGAAATGGTGATTTTTTTTTTTTTTTCCCCGGCGATAACCACGGGAGCCCGGCGGGGTGGGGGGAGAGGGGACAGGGAGGGTGGGATTTCCATGGTTCCAAACGACGCCGTGCCCTTGGGATGAGGGAAAAACCTCAAACGTGACCGTGTTGTCACCAGCATCCACTCCCCCCCCTCCCCGCGGCCCTAAATCATGGCGGGGGGGCCGAGCTGGGGGTGCGGGCAGCGGGCAGACCCTCTCTGTTTGGCAGGGACGGCGGTGGCACCCCGGATTCACGAGGGCACCCCCGGCTTCGGCGTTCCCACCGGTGAGTCGTGTCCCCCCTGTCGCCCTATTTAGGGCCAGATTCTGCCTCCCCCCCGACCCCCGTGAACGGACCCCGTGCCGGTGGCGGGGCGGGGGGGGGGTCTGACCCCAGGGCATGTCCCCGTGTTCCCCCCCCACCCCCGCCTTGGAGAGCTGATGTGAGGACACTGGGATCGACTTCGAGGGGTGGAAGAAGAGCCGCCCATTTTGTGGCAGGCTGGGGAGGCCATTTTGGCCGCTTTTCCCCGGATCAGCATCACTTTCCGGGGGGGGGATTTGCACGTTCCCGCGCCCCTTCCATCTGCCCCCCCCCCCCTCCACGGCTGCCTGCCGGGGTGCCACCCGGTGCCCCGTCCCCACCAGTTTGCCAGCTGCGAGCCACCCGCAGCCCGGCGGCCAGCACGGGAGCGGCGAGGTGGCCGCTTCGCCCCCGCCAGCCGGTCCGTCTGCTCCTCAGAGCGGCCAGGAGAGCTGGGGATGAGCCAAAAAAGGGGGGGTTGTCCCCCCCACCCCCGATACCCACAGACCTCACTCCCGCTCTCGCCTCGGTGGCTGCCAGCTCTCAGCGGGGCTCTGGGTGTCCGTCTGTCCTGCGGCCATCGGCCCCCTCCTCCCACCGTGCCACCTCCAGCCCTGCTCCGAGCTTCAGCCCCGCATGGCCGGAGTGGGGGGTGGGGGGTGTCCCGGTGGGCTCAGTCCCCTCATCCCCCCACCTTCTCCCTTCCTCCTCGCAGCCCCCGCGGAGCCCACGGGACCTGCCAGCACCCCGGTGGGCGGCGTGGCTGGGAACACCTCGGTGACACCAGGTGAGAGCCGGGTGCCTCCTTGTACCCCCGTTTCTCTGGGGAGGGGGCCGGCGGTGGCACGGGGGACAGTGCCAAGGCCACCTCTACCCCACCGTCCCGTCCCCTCCGTCTCGCCCAGGTCCCGGCGCGTTGCGGCTGGCCGGCGGCCGGAGCCGGTGCGAGGGTCGGGTGGAGATGGAGCAGGGGGGTTCCTGGGGCACGGTGTGCGACGACGCCTGGGACATGGCCGACGCCGACGTGGTGTGCCGCCAGCTAGGCTGCGGCCGTGCCGTACGCGTCCACGCCGGCGCCGCCTTCGGCCGGGGTGGTGGCCCCATCCTCCGGGACGAGGTGGGCTGCCAGGGCCACGAGGAGCATCTCTGGGAATGCCCGGCCATGACGGAGCACGACTGTAGCCATAAGGAAGACGCCGGCGTGGTGTGTTCAGGTGGGTGCC
The DNA here is from genome assembly GCF_963924245.1 of Chroicocephalus ridibundus. Taxonomy (NCBI): domain Eukaryota; kingdom Metazoa; phylum Chordata; class Aves; order Charadriiformes; family Laridae; genus Chroicocephalus; species Chroicocephalus ridibundus. The sequence goes on along the minus strand of NC_086287.1, from coordinate 2,207,280 downwards.
GGGTCCGGTAGCCATCGCGTAGGATTTGGGCTCCGGTATGAGGCAGGGATGCAGGCAGAGCATCCCCATGTCCTTTTCTCCGCCCGCAGAACACCAGGAATGGCGGCTCTCGGGCGGTCGGGATGGTTGCGCCGGTCGGGTGGAGGTTTTTTTCCGCGGCACGTGGAGCACGGTGTGCGACAGCACGTGGTACGACACGGAGGGCAGGGTGCTGTGCCGCACGCTGGGCTGCGGGGAGCCCCTCCGGAAACTCTTCTTCCACCACACGTTGCCCGGCAGGATGGTCTACGAGTGCGAGAGCCTGCAGCCCTCGCTAGCCCACTGCCGCTGGGCTTACAATAAATCGGCTCCTTGCCACCAGTCCCGGGCGGTCGGCGTGGTCTGCAATGGTACGGAACCCCCCGCCTGCCAGCCCCGGGGGCGTTGGGCGGGGGGGGTTTGCAGCCATGGCGGGGTGGGGGGTCCCCAGAAGCTGCAACCCAACTTCTTCTGCCCCTTCCCCCCCTCCCTGTCCCCCTCCTGCCAGGCTCCCAGGGCTTGCAGGCGCCGACCCCCGTGGCCACGGTGACGCCGAGCAACGTCACCCTCCTGAGCGGTGAGTGTCCTGCAGGGCCTCGACCGCGACCTGGGTTTGGGGTGGTGGTGGGGGAGCTGCAGGGAGCACCCCACTCGCCCCCCCGGCTTAGCCTGGGGGAAGGTTGTCCCCGGGTGTCACGAGCTGTGTCCGTTCTCTGTCTCAGCTGAGGAGGGCCCCCCGCCTGCGGGGGGACAGTCCCCCCTGCACGTGCTCCTCTTCATCCTCTGCCTGGTCCTGGCGGCGCTGCTGCTGCTCACCGTGCTGGCCTTCACCGCCGCCCTGCTGAGGCTGAGGAAGATGAGCGGTAATAACCACCCCCACCCCACCCCCGCCCAAAACGGGGGGCACGGCGGGCTCTGGCCACGGAAGTGGGGGGACATTGCAGCCCAGCCAGGGCCACCCCCTTCCCTGGGCTCAGCCCAGGGGCAGCTGAGCGGGGACACAGACACCCACACCCCCCCCCCCGCCCCCGGTTTTGTCCCCCCAGCCCACGCTGTGTCGTCCCCCGCGTTAGCCAGCGCGGTGCTGGTCAACCACAGCGCCCAGCGCCCCGACGCGCCCTCCGGGACCTCCAACGACTACAGGGAGATGCCCCCCAGCCTGCCCAAAGGACCAGGTAGGTCTGGCAGGTCACCCGTTCCTCCCCGAGGGGCTGTGGGGGGGGAAGGGGAGGGGGGTCCCGGATGGTTGCCCAATCCCCATCTGGTCCCCCCAGACCCGCTGGTCACAGCCCTCCCCACTGCCAAGGATTTCGACTCCGATTCCGACTACGAACACTACGACTTCAGCAGCAAGCCGCCCGTGGCTCTCTCCACCTTCCATAGTGAGCGTCCAACTGGCCCCGGGACCCCCCCACACCCTGTCCCAGGACCCCCCCTACCCTGTCCCGGGGTGCCCCGGCTGATGTCCCACCTCCCTGCCCTCCCCACAGACTCCCTGCGCCAACATCCCAGGGACCCGTTACTCCCGCTGATGCCCAGCCAGGACGGGATGGAGCCGTTCCCTGCGGAGGGTACGACACGAGGGGTCCCGACCCTCTGTCCCGCACCGCTGGCCTTCTGCCCACCGTGGGTGGGGGCACCCTACAGCCCCGGGGGCTAATATTAGCCCTGTGCCCCCGCAGTGCCATCCCGCCGCAGGGCGAGCAGCTCTTCCACCTCCTCCTCTTCCTCCACCGAGCCCTACTGCAACGACAGCATGGCCCCCCCGCAGGCCTGGGTCTGCCCGCCGCCCCCCACCCACGGCGCCCACCGGCACCCGGCACCCACCACCCACGGCTACACCGACTGCCCCGGCACAGGTGGGCACTGCCGGCGGGCTGTGTGGTCCCAGGGACCGGAACGGGGATGGGGACAGCCCTGGGGACGGGAGCAGGGATGGGGATACCCCAAAGATGAGAGCAAGGGATGGAGAGACCCCAGGGATGGGGACAGGGATGGGGAAAGGAGCAGGGATGGAGAGACCCCAGGGAGGGGAGCAGGGATGGGGACAGCCCTGGGGATGGGAGAAGGAATGGAGAGACCCCAGGGAGGGGAACAGGGATGGAGACAGTCCTGGGGATGGGAGCAGGGATGGGGATACCCCAAAGATGGGAGCAAGGGATGGAGAGACCCCAGGGATGGGGACAGGGATGGGGACACCCCTGGGGATGGGAGCAAGGGATGGAAAGACCCCAGGGAGGGGAGCAGGGATGGAGTCAGCTCTGGGGACAGGATCAAGGATGGAGAGACCCCAGGGAGGCGAGCAAGGGATGGGGACAGTCCTGGGGAGGCGAATGGGCATAGGGGGACTCCAAGGATGGGAGCAGGGATGGGAACAGCCCTGGGGACAGGAGCAGGGATGGAGAGACCCCAGGGAGGGGAACAGGGATGGGGACAGTCCTGGGGATGGAAGCAAGGGATGGAGGGACCCCAGGGAGGGGAACAGGGATGGGGACAGTCCTGGGGATGGAAGCAAGGGATGGAGGGACCCCAAGAACAGGAGCAAGGGATGGGGACAGCCCTGGGGAGGCAAATGGGCACGGGGGGGCTCCAAGGACGGGAGCAGGGATGGGGACAGCCCTGGGGACAGGACCAAGGGATGGGGACAGCCTTGGGGATGGGAGCAAGGGATGGAGAGACCCCAAAGATGGGAACAGGGATGGGGACAACCCTGGGGATGGGAGCAAGGGATGGGAAGACCCCAAGGACGGGAAGAAGGATGGGGACAGCCCTGGGGAGGGGAATGGGGGTGGGGGGGACCCTGGGGACGGGAGCAGGGATGGGGACAACCCCAGGGAGGGAACGGGAGTGGGGGACCCCGGGGGCTGGGGGCAGGGATGGCAGGTGCCAGTGAGAGTCCCTGTTTCCCCCAGCTCCCCCAGCAGCCCCCTGCGTGCCCGCCCCAGTGCTCTCCCACCCCTGGGTACCGTCTCCGGCAGCTCCCGATCCCGCCGACAGCTCCAGCACCTCCTCGGGCGAGTGGTACGAGAACGAGCAGGGCCAGGAGCCGCCCGGGGACCCGTCCCCACGCCCCGGTGAGGACCCCTGCGCCGGCAGGGCGGGAGTTGGGTGGTAGGGTCCGGGGGGGATTCAGGGCTCCTCTGCCCCCGCAGCATCCTCCTCCCGCTCCCTGCCCACCTCCCTGAGGGGGTCTCTCTCTCCCTCGCAGGCTGGCCGGCTCCGTCCTGCCCCGGGGGGGGCCACACGCAAGACCCCGACTCCTCCGAGGGCAGCGATTACGATGACATCCAGGGCTCTGCCTACTGAAGCTGCCCGATGTCCACGGACGTGGCGGGGAGGGGGGACGACACCGAGGACTCGCCATCCCGCTGCCGACCTCCCTTCTGGACTTTTCCAGCCATCTCCTCCTTGCCGGGGGGTGGACACAGGTCCCGGTGGTACCCGGAGGATGCTCGGCTCAGGCGAGCTGCGTGCTGCCATTAAAAGCTTTTCCCAGCGGGTCACCATCTCCCTCGGCCGTAGGGGTGGCCGGTCACCATCTCCCTCGGCCATGGGGGTGGCTTGTCACCAGCCCTGCCACGAGGCTGGGTCACCGAGCGCTCCCACGGGTCACCTAAAGATGTCCCTTCTGCCATCCCCTGCCTGGCTGGGGGTGGGGACCTGGCTGCCAGGTGATGTCCCGTCCCGTCCCCCAGCCACAACCTGCAGATCTGTCCCCAAGGGCAGGAGCAGCCGGACCCCCCCACCCCGTCCCCAGCCCACGGCAGCAGGGAGGGGGGAAGGCAGGGCCTGATCCAGCCCCGCAGCACCCGAGATCCCCGTGGCTGGGGACGGCAACCAGTCCCCAGGGCTGGGGGTGGCAACCAGTCCCCAGGGCTGGCCCTGCGGGGCGGCAGGTGGTGGGGACGTGGGGTGACAGTGTCCCACAGCCGTCCCCGACGCTCCGTAGCAACACGGGGATGGATATGGTGGCCACCCCGAGTTTCTCTGCACCCCACCAGGCCACCGTCCTCCCCATCCCGGGGACACGCTGGCCACTGTGCCCATAAACCCTGGCGGGGGGGGCTCGAGGGACGCTGACAGGGAAGGCACTGGGTCCCATCCCAACCGCAGCGGACGGTGCTGGGCGCTGGGGGGGGGGTCCCGGACCCTTCTCACCCCAGCCTGGGGGTGCAGGGCAGGTACCAAAAAGTGGGACATAACCAGCTTCCAGCCCAGGGTGGGGGGGGGTGGTTTGTCCCCCTCGCCCGGAGCTCAGGGGGTGGGGACAGGCCCCCCCGCGGGAGGGATAACCCCCTCCAGCATCCCCCACGCTGGGGTGAAAACGGGGGCACCCCATAGTCCACCCAGAAGGGTGCCCGAGAGAAGCAGCGTCACCCCGGGACAGGGACATTGCGGGCTGGGATGGTGTGGGGTGGGGGTGGGGGGTCACCCCGCCATCACCCCTGCGGCTGGGACCCCCCCCTGCCCCAGAGATTTGGGGGGGTTGGGTGGGGGGGCAACTTCCCTGGCTCTTTCCGACGGCAAACCCAACCCCGGGGCACGTCTCCCACCAGCGGGTTTCCACCTCCCCGGCGCGCGGCGAGGTGGAGCCACGGCGGAGGTTGGGGTTCAAGACCCGGCCCCGTGGAAAATTTGCCCCCCCCCGGCCCCGCGCGCCCCCCAAAACTCCTCCACCTCCCGCCACATCCTCCAGCTGTTTACCGAGGCGAGAGGCACCGAACAAAGGGGCCGCAACCGCAACAACGGAGGAAGCACCGAAATAGCAACAAAGGCCCCAGACAAAAGGGGAGAGGAGCGAGGCGACGGAGTCGGGCGCGGGGGGGGGTGTGCACGGATGGGGGGGGTGTATATCTGTGTGTGTGTGTGCCCCCGGCCCCTCTCGAAGCTCCCCATACCAGGCGGTGGCACCTTTGCCAGGGCGGCCGTTGCCCGCGGCCACCTGAGGGATGCTGATGCCCCGTGGGTACCGATTCCCAAGGCGGGGACCGACGGGAATTGGTACCCACGGGGCCATCGATGCCCTCGCGGTGCTGGGGGGGGGGGGGGGGGGGCGGGAAGGATAACCCACTCCCCGTCGGGACAGGGGGCGAAGGATCCGCGTGTCGCCTCCAGCCACCCGACGATGGGTACGTCGGTGCCAACCCTTTACTGGGCGGGGAGAGGCGCTGGGAAATGCCGCTGCCGCCGTCGTCGTCGTTCGGATAACGGGCGGCGCGCTGGCAGCTCCTGCCTCTTCAAAGGCTTCTCGCGACCTTCTGGGCACGTCCTAGCTCTTCCCCACCCCCACCCCCTCCATGCCACATACCCCCTCCCGACCCCCTCCGGAAAGATATGATAATCGTCCTTCTCTGTCCCAGCGTGCAGCCGATGCTCTCACCGAGAGCGAGGATGCTCTCACCGAGCCGCGGCACCAATCCTGCCGGCGGCACCTCCGGAGCCCAGACGTGGATTTGCAGGGGAGGTCCGGACCCACGTCCGTGGGGCTCAGGCACCCTGGGGACAAGGGGAGAAGGTGGAGCTTTCCTCGAGGCCAAACATCCCGGGATGCCGGAGGGTGGATCACCCACCTCAGGTCGATTTGGGGTGAGGGGGGGGCTGGGCTCCCCCCACCCTGCAGACCCCCAGCGCGGCTCCGGCTGAATCCCACGGGAAGGGTTGACCCAGGAGAAAGTCTGGGTCTTGCACCCCCTTCCCAAATCCATGCCAGCGCAGAGCCCGTGGCGGGGGGGGGACAGCACCAGGACCCCATGGGACACCCCAGCGGGGCTCGCTCCCATCACAGCCTGGTCTTGGGGGCCAGCAGGACCCCCGGGATGACTGGGAGAGGATGGGAACAAGCGGGGGCCATGGGGAGCACCCCACAACCCTGCAACAACCGGGGGGGGGTCATCGCCGTCCAGAGCGGTCAGGGCCCCTCCGCTCCGCCTGGAAAAAGGGATGTGGAGGCTTCCAAAGGAACTGGGAGGGGGTTACTGAGCCGGGGCCCCTCCAGGGATGCCGGGGGCCTGGCTGGGAATGGAGTGCTCGTGTTGCCGGCATCGCCCGGCATCTCTGCCCGACCTCCCGGAGCATCTCCGCCTGCGCCCGGCGGCCCACGGCCGCTTGCCACCCACCCCCCCCTCCCGCCACCCCCGACCGGCTTCCTCTTGAGTCATGGAAAATCTGCACCCCGGAGAGAGCTCGGGGGCAGGAAACTCCCAGGAGGGCCAAACCCCGGCTCCGGGGTTGAGGATCGGAGCATCCCGTGGCTGCGGGGCAGCAGCCCAGAGTGGCGGCGGTGGCAGCAGGAGGGGACAGGAGCTCCCCCCAAAAAAATCTCTCCAAGCTGCCCAGAAAGACCAGTTTCCCCCCCCCCCCCCCAGCACCGCTCCCCAGGCCCTCTCCTTTCAGCAGAAATGCCACCGGGTCAATGGAAAACAGCTGCCTTCGTTAGCACGCATGACCTGGATTTGGAGGAATTAATTAGGGCACAATCAATTAACGCCTCGCCCTCCCCCAGACCACCACCGCCTGTGCCCCACGTGCCCTTGCAGGGATAGACGGTGTCCCCGGGGTGCCAGCGACTGGGGGAAGCGGGGATACGTCCGCATGAAACCTCCCCGATCCCCACCCCAGGGGGCCGCCGCGGTGCCTCGGGTGCTGCCGCGGCCTGTGGGGCACGTGGTGGCTCGGTGTGGCGTGGCGTGGAGTGGCATGGCATGGCGTGGCATGGCATGGTGTGACGTGGTGTGGCATGGAGCAGCATGGCATGCTGTGACATGGCACGGCGTGGCGTGGCATGGCATGGTGTGACGTGGTGTGGCATGGCGTGGCATGGCATGGTGTGACATGGCACGGCGTGGCGTGGCGTGGCATGATGCAGCATGGCGTGGTGTGACATGGTGTGGCCTGGCGTGGCATGGTGTGATATGGCAGCGTGGCGTGGCATGGCGTGGCATGGCATGGCATGGTGTGACATGGCATGGTGTGACATGGCATGGTGTGACGTGGCATGGCGTGACGTGGCATGGCGTGGTGTGCCGTGGAATGGCATAATGTGGCATGGCATGATGTGACGTGGCATGGCGTGATATGGCAGCATGGCATGGCATGGTGTGATGTGGCATGGTGTGATGTGGCATGGTGTGACATGGCGTGGCGTGGCATGGTGTGACGTGGCATGGCATGGTGTGACGTGGTGTGGCATGGAGCAGCATGGCATGGCGTGATACGGCAGCTTGGCATGGCATGGTATGATGTGGCATGGTATGGCGTGGCATGGCATGGTGTGACATGGCACGGCGTGGCGTGGCGTGGCATGGTGCAGCATGGCGTGGTGTGACATGGTGTGGCCTGGCGTGGCATGGTGTGATATGGCAGCGTGGCGTGGCATGGCGTGGCATGGTGTGACATGGTGTGACATGGCATGGTGTGACATGGCATGGCGTGGTGTGCCGTGGAATGGCATGATGTGACATGGCATGGTGTGACGTGGCATGGTGTGATATGGCAGCATGGCATGGCATGGTGTGATGTGGCATGGTGTGACATGGCGTGGCGTGGCATGATGTGACGTGGCATGGCATGGTGTGACGTGGTGTGGCATGGAGCAGCATGGCATGGTGTGATACGGCAGCTTGGCATGGCATGGTATGATGTGGCATGGTATGGCGTGGCATGGCATGGTGTGACGTGGCGTGGCATGGCATGGTGTGACATGGCACGGCGTGGCGTGGCGTGGCGTGGCGTGGCATGGTGCAGCATGGCGTGGTGTGACATGGTGTGGCCTGGCGTGGCATGGTGTGATATGGCAGCGTGGCGTGGCATGGCGTGGCATGGTGTGACATGGTGTGACATGGCATGGTGTGACATGGCATGGCGTGGTGTGCCGTGGAATGGCATGATGTGGCATGGCATGATGTGACGTGGCATGGCGTGATATGGCAGCATGGCATGGCATGGTGTGATGTGGCATGTTGTGACGTTGCATGGCATGGTGTGACATGGCATGGCACAGTATGGCATGGGGTGGCATGGCGTGGCATGGTGCAGCGTGCCATGGTGCATCATGGCATGGTGTGATGTGGCGTGGCATGGCATGGTGTGACGTGACATGGCATGGTGTGACGTGGCAGCGCGGCATGGCATGCTGTGACGTGGCATGGCATGGTGTGGCATGGCGTGATGTGGCATGGCATGCTGTGACGTGGCATGGCATGGTGTGGCATGGTGTGATGTGGCGTGGCACGGCGCGGCATGGCGTGGCGTGACGCGGAATGGTGTGAAGTGGCATCCATGGCACGGCGTGACGTGACGTAGCGTGGCGTGGCATGGCATGGTGCGGCGTGCATCACCTCCTTTGCGGGAGCTGGTGGCACGGGCAGTGCCTGGCACATTTCCTGCCCCGCGGTGCCACTCGCCTTGACCGGTGACCGCAGGTGGCAGTGAGGGTGCGGAGCCGAGACAAGCCATCGAGGAGGAGGAGGGGAGGCAGGGGAGGCTGTTTGTGGCAGGGGACAGGTGGCAGGTGAGAGCGGGCGCCGGGCTCCCCGTGGCACCGAGGGTGGGATCCAGCCCTCGCGGGAGCTTGGGCTCTCGGGTTTGGTGCCGTCGCCGGTTCTCCCCGCCGGAATCCAGCTCCCAAAACAGCTCACGGGGGCTGGGATTCCCCTGGGTGAATGCCACCGGCTCCCATCACCCAAAACCCGCCCCCCCCCAGGTTCGCGCCCCCCACCTCTCCTTTGGGTGCCACCTCCGGGCTCTCGCTCGGCCACCGGCAGCTTTGTGGGGACCCGAAGCTTTTACGGAGGCTCCCCCCGACCCCCCCCCAGCGCTGGGTATATTCACCACACTCCCACCCTCTGCAGAGACGGGGCGGGGGGGGACGCCGGCATGGGGATGGGGGGGCTGAAACACCCCCTGCCACCCCCCTCTTTTTCCCCCCCCGGGTTTCTCTCCCCTTTTGCCCTCGCCCTCGTGCTCGGCGGGACCCGGGGAGGCAGCTGCCGAACTCGAGACTTCAAACGAGCGTGTAGACGTGACGCACAAAACCACAGAGGGAGGAAAAACAGCCCCTTCTTCCCGCCCGGCCCCCCTCGCCCGCCTTCCCCAGGCCGGGTAGCGGAGGTGGCGGTGCCCCCCCCCCCCGCCACCGCCCCCCACTCCGCCCTCACCCCGCCATCCTCCGGCTCTGCCGCCGAGCGCCGGGGCCGAGGAGGCGGCCGGCCGTGCCCATGGCGGCCCCGCTGCCCGCCCTGCGCCTGCTGCTCTTGTTGGGGACGTGGGGTGAGTACGGCGGCTGGAGGGGGGGGTTCGGGGGGGCTGGGGGACACGTCTGCTTTATCGGGGTGCGCCGCTGCCAGGGATGCCCGGTGGGACCCGGGATCCTTGCAATGCCATGGTGGAACCTTTGGGTTTTCCCGCTGCCGGGCATCTTTTGGCAGCGGAGGGCGGGGGGGGCTCGGCCCTACGTGCGTCTCGTCTCATCCATGGCACCGTGCCGGGGGGGTCCCGTATGCCCACGGGGGGCTCGGGCCAGGCTTGGGGACCAGTGGCAGGGGCTGGGGACCGGTGACAAGGCTGCCGAGCCCAGACCGAAACGCCGGCAGCGAGGAGAAACGCGGGCGCTCTTCGGCCACAACCAGGCGGGTCCGGTCCCCCCGCCCCCCAAACCCCAGCTCCGGGGGTCCTCGGGGATGCTCGTCACATCCCGGGAATCAACCTAGGGGTGCTGGGGGGGCAGCCAGCCATCTCCCCATCCCCGTTGCCCGCCATCCCTCGATCCGGCACGGCATGGCGGGGCGGGCACGGCTCCGGCTCACGGCGGCGATGGCGGCACCATCCACGGCCGCTTGGCCCTACCTTCCTACCAGCAGGGATGTTAGCTCGTTAGCGGTAATTAGCCGGCAGCCCTCGTCTGCCTATTTTTCCAGCCATAATTATCCCCCCAGGCCGGCAGGCAGCGCTACGGCCAGGTCGCGCGGATTGATTTATTTTCATTAAAAGGTGTGAAGAGGAGGAGGAGGGAGAGCAAATTCATCGACAAAAAAAAAAGCCAGAAAATGCTCTTCGATTGCCAAGGAAAATGCCGGCACGGCCCAACATCCTCCTCCTCCTCCTCCTCCGGTCCCCGAGGGCACGCGGCCAGCTTGGGGACTGGAGCTTTGGGGACAGAAGTGTCCCCATTGCCGAGCTTTGGGGGACCAAAGCCGGGTCGGCACCGCACGGCCACCGAGCTCCCGGCCACCGCCAGCTCCTTCCCACCGGCCGCGCTTTTGCCCCGGCGAAAGGCCGACCCGAACCTCCAAAACCACCTTTTCCCCCCGGCCCCCACAAAAAATAACCCGGCGACAGGTGACCAAGAGGTGTCCCTAAGGACTGACACCTTGTCCCCCTCTCTCTTGCAGCCGTCCCCGTCCCCGGAGGAGCCGCCTTCATCCCGGCAGGTGAGCGTGCGTGGCCGGGGAGCCGGGGGGGGACACGGATGGACAATGCCTTGGGCATGGCTTCGCCGCTTTGTTAGCGGTTCCTTCGTTTAGCGTGGCGGCTGCCGGAGCTGCAGCCGGGTCTCCCCCTCCCCAAAAAAAAAAATAACGCTCCGTTTCCTTCCTGCCCCACTTTGCCAGAAGCTCCGGCCGCCATCGCGGGGCACGCCGCTGCCCGGCTCTGGGCGCCGAAACCCGGCCAGGGCTTTTTTTCGTTTTTTTTTTTTTTTTCCCCCCCAACCTCTGGGTGGAAAAAAAAGCCAAAAAAAGGCGCCGCCAAGGGAAGGAAAAACCCCTAACGCCCGTGTTTTTTTCCCCCCTAGATCTCAGCCTGCAGCTCCGCGGCGGCGGCTGCCGCTGCGCCGGGATGCTGGAGGTGAAGTGGAAAGGCCGATGGAACCGCGTGTGCCGGGATAACCCGAGCGAAACCTTCAGGCGCGACATCTGCCAGCGGCTGGGCTGCGGCCCCCCCATGGCCGAGCCCCTCCAGCTCGTCTTGACCGGCGGGAAGGAGCCACGCAACTCGACGCTGCGGTGCCGGTGGCCGGTGGCCACCGTGACGGCGTGTCAGTGGGTGCCGGCAAACTGCACGGAGCACGCCGTCCTCGCCTGCAGCGGTGAGCCCGGACCCCCCCCACTTCCCCGGACCCCCCCATCCCTGGGGATCACCTCCCCCGCACAACCTGACCCTTCTTTTCTCCTTTCAGAGCCCACACCGGCGCCCCCCAGAACCACCCCGGAGCCCACCGGTAAGAGCCCCGTCCCGTGCCGAGGCGGCCGGGTCTCGTTAATAGCGTTTGCAGCATCCACGGGTTAATTAACCGTCGGAGGCGGAAAGCTCGGGGACTTTCTTCTCAATAACGGGAAGAAATGACATGCCGGTGTGTAACAAGATGATTATTTCTTCCCCCCCCCCCGTCCCCGCCATCCCTCGGCAGGACCCGCCAGGCTGCAGCTGGTGGATGGAGATTCCAACTGCTTGGGTTTCCTGGAGCTGCACAGGGAAGGGCTGTGGGGGGCCGTGGCGGCCAACCCGGGGGTGTCCCCGGAGCTGGCCACCCGCCTCTGCCAGGCTCTGCGCTGCGGCACCGCCGTCGACGGCCGCGGCCAGGCCGAGCCGGAGCCCAAAAGCCACTTGCCGGTGCGGTGGGAAGCGACGGAACCCTGCGAGAACCGGCCCCTCTTCGACTGCTTCAACAGGACCCGCGCCCGGCGGGGGGGGACGCCCGCCTTCATCATCTGCTCCGGTGAGAACTCGTCCCGCCACGGCTCCCGACTTCCCCGACTGCTTGGCTTGTGCTCCGGGACCACCGGCTGCTTTTCCCGCTGGGAAAACCCCAGGGAGGTGGGATCGCTGGGCTGGATGGCCGGCCCGGGGAGGGGCGGGGGGGTTGAAGCCCCGAGAAGGGTGACAGCCCCGTCCCCCTCTGCCCCGTGCACCCCGTCCACCCACTCCTGCTCTTCCTCTCCGGCGTGCCAAGGCAAAACAGGAAATCTCCTCCGGGCGCTGGCTCCCCGGCAGCGGCGCCCCCAGCCCCCCGGGGCTCCCATCGTGCCAGCGCTGCCCGTAGGGAAAGGCGGGGAGCGAGAGCAGCGCGCAGCCAGCGCCATGTTGGCGCCCCCGAAAACCAACACGGGGGGGCCGGGTGTGCCGGCAGGGCCCAGCACCCTGCTCGTCCGCACCCCTCGGGTGCTTGCCGCGAGCGTCTCCCCGCCATGAGCATCCCCCTACCGCAAGCATTGCCCTGCTGCAAGCTCCTCCCTGCCACGACCATCTTCCTTCCCTGAGCATCCCCGTGCCGTGACCATCTCCCCACCGTGACCATCTCCCCGCCGTGACCATCTCCCCACCACGACCGCCTCCCTGCCCCGACCATCTCCCCATCACAAGCATCTCCCTGCCATGAGCATGTCCCTGCCATGAGCGTGTCCCTGCCGCAACCATCTCCCCTGCCGCAACCATCTCCCCCGCCATGAGCATCTCCTTGCTATTACCATCTCCCCGCCATGAGCATCTCCCTGCCGTGACCATCTCCCCGCTGTGACTATCTCCCTTCCCTAAGCATCGCCCTGCTGTGACCATCTCCCCTGCCACCGAGCATCTCCTCGCCGCAACCATCTCCCCGCCATGACCGTCTCCCTGCCATGAGCATCTCCTTGCTGCAACTATCTTCCCGCTATGGGCATCTCCCTGCCACGAACATCTCCCTGCTGTGACCATCTCCCTTCCCTAAGCATCTCCCTGCTGTGACCATCTCCCCTGCTGTGACCATCCCCCCTGCTGCAACCATCTTCCCACCGTGAGCATCTCCCTGCCATGAGCATCTCCCTGCTGTGACCATCTCCTTGCTGCGTCCATCTCCCCTGCTGCAACCATCTCCTTGCTGCAACCATCTTCCCGCTATGGGCGTCTCCCTGCCATGAGCATCTCCCTGCCATGACCATCTCCCTGCCAGGAGCATCTCCCCCGCCATGAGCATCTCCTTGCTGCAACCATCTTCCCGCTATGGGCATCTCCCTGCCACGAGCATCCCCCTGCTGTGGCCATCTCCCTTCCCTAAGCATCTCCCTGCCGTGACCATCTCCCTGCCGTGACCATCTCCTTGCTGTGACCATCTCCCCCGCTGCGACCATCTCCCCGCTGTGAGCATCTCCCTGCCGTGACCGTCTCCCTGCTGTGAGCATGTCCCTGCTCTGAGCATCTCCCCGCAGCGAGCGTCTCCCTGCCGCGAGCGTCTCCTTGCTGCAAACATCTCCCTTCCCTGAGCATCTCCCTGCCGTGACCACCTCCCTGCCACAACCACCTCCCTGCCGTGACCATCTCCCTTCCCTGAGCATCTCCCCGCAGAAGAGCTTGGTGCCGGCGCCGCAGCAGGGAGAGCCGAGCCGCGGGGCGAGGAGGGGGCTGGCTGGGAGGGGGTCCTGCCATCTGCCCCAGCTCAGCAGCCCTCCCGCGGGGTTTTGGCCGGGGGGGTGGTCTCGGGGGCTGCTGGGCGGCAGCTGGCGGAGCGGGCTTCCCCACCGCGTCTCCCACGGGGACGGCTCAAAGCTCCTCAACGCGTGACCCCGCGACGGCTCGGGCGCATCCCCGGTCCCCGGGGCACAAGGAGAAGCCGAGACGCCGGGAGCATCCCGGGAAGGAGGACCACGCGCCGGTGATGATGGCCGAGCCCCGGCTGCGACGTCTCCCCCCGGATCTGAGCCCTCTCTGCCTTCTCTCCCCCAGGCCCCGAGCCCCGGGCCCTGCGGAGGCTGGCGGCCGGTCCCACGCCGTGCGAAGGGGACATCGAGGTCTTTCACGAGGGACAATGGTGGGTGCTGTGTGACAACCGGGCGCAGCGAACCCAATGGGGCCGGCAGCTGTGCCAGGAGCTGCGGTGTGGCAACCTCTCCTCCAGCGCCGAGGTCCAGGACCCCCCCGTCATGGGTGTCACCTGCGGGGTCCCCACCCTGCACCTCTGCCCCACCAGGCTGGGGGGTCCCCAGACCTGTTCCCGGACCAGAATCGTGTGTAAGCTGCCGTGCCGGGCTTGACTCCCCCCTGGGTGGGGACGGCGGGGCATGGGGCGGTGGTGCCCGCGGCACCCAGTGCCAGGCGTCCCCTGACGCTGGGATCTGGGATTTCCAAGGGTGAACGCCCGGGGAACGGGGCAGAGGGTGGGAGCTGGGGGCAGGCGATGGGGAAAGCCTGGCCTGCGGGGCTCCCCGCAGCCCTCCTGGCAAGGGGGGGGTGGGTGCTCAAGCTGCCGCCATCGGCCACCACCCGGGCAACGAGGGTCTCGCCCGGTGACACCCGTTCTGTCCCCAGGCCAGGACTCCAAGCCGCGTCCCGTCGGCACGTCGGCAGGCACCGTCGCGAGCATCTGCCTGGCTCTCCTCCTCTTCGGCGTCCTCTTGCTCATCTGCGGCCCTCCTGCCTACAGGAGGCTGATGAAGAGAAGTAGGTGACGAGCTCCGGACCCTCTTCTCTTCTTCCTCCTCCTCCTCCTCCTCTTCTTCCTCATCCCGCTCTGCCATCGCCACTTTGGCATCATCCATCCCTGCATCTTCCCCCACCTCCTTGCAGCGGGGAGATGGTGGTGGTGGTGGGGGGGGTCAGGAGATGTACCGCTCAGCCCCACAGATCGCCCCCACCACCACCCCCCCGGCCCCATTGTCCCCGAGCCCGCCCCACATGGCACGGGCACGGAGAAGGGGAGCGGGGTGCCTTTTTCAAGCCGCGGGGGGGACGGATTAGGACACAAAAGAGGGTCTCAGGGGGCGGCGGGGGGATTATCGGGGGGGTTGGGATGGAGATTATTCGGGATGACATATGGGGCTGGCGGGGGGGGGGGGAGGGGGAGGCAGGAGGCATGGGGGCAGACACCCCCCCCCCCCCCCAGCAAAATCCCCCCAACTCACCGCCCCACCTCTGCCTTCCAGTCTCCAAAAAGAAGCAGCGCCAGTGGATCGGGCCCACGGGACTCAACCAGACGGGTGAGGAGCAGCTCGGCCGTGCCCCCCCCCACCCCCCCCCACCCCCCCATATCCTCCGTGGGGCTGGGGGTCCGATCACCTCCCCCCAGCCCATCGCCGGCCGCAGCAGGCGGAGGTGCGAACGGGCTCGCCCCCAGCCCCCGGCCCCGGTTTCCTGCCGCCGCGTTGACTCATCGGCGCGATATTAACTCAGACGGGGAGAACCGAACCCCGCTTTTACTCAGCCCCCCCCCACCCCCCCACCCCTTCCCAGTGAGGGTGTGTGTGTGTGTGTGTGCGCGTGTCGCCTCAAACCTTTCTGTTTCAGCCCCAAATCCTTCCTCCCCCGCTTCCCTTCCCCGAAAAAAAATAAAATAAAATAAAATAAAATAAAATAAAATAAAATAAAATAAAATAAAATAAAATAAAATAAAATAAAATAAAATAAAATAAAATAAAATAAAATAAAATAAAATAAAATAAACCCTGACTTTTTCTCCCCCCCCCGCGGCTCCCAGTCTCCTTCCACCGCAACAGCACCGTCGCCCCCAGGCCGCGGGCGGAGGGGCAGCGGGCGCAGGGGGGGGACAACGACTACGTTCAGCCCCCCCAGAAGAGCTCCCACCTCTCGGCTTACCCAGGTAAGGGCAGGGGGACGCCGGGAACGGCTCCTCCGTACTCCCCATCCCGCAGGCACCGGGGGGAATGAACCCCCCCCCCACCCCCCCATAATTTGTCGCATCCTTCTCCCCCCCCCGCAGCCCTGGAAGGTGCGTGCAGAGCGTCCAACCCTCCGGACAACTCCTCCGACAGCGACTACGACCTTCATTCCACCCGCAGAGTGTGACACCCCCCCCCCCCCATCTAACCAGAGCTGGGACCCCCCCCCCCAGGCCGCCCAGGTCCCCCAGCAGAGCCTTCCCCCCCCCCCCCCCCCAACGCGGTGACAAAGCTGAGCAACTGCTGAATTAGCGGCTTTTCTTGCATTTTTGGGGGAGAGGGGGGGGGTAAGCGACCTTGTTTCCGTCCTCAGCCACCTTCCCGCCCTGCAGGCAGAGGTGGGACGCAGCCTAAAAAATTTGGAGCAACCCCCCATCCAGCTGAACCCCCCCTCGGCAGCAGCAGCGGCGGCGGCGGTGGCGGGGGGGGGAGAAGGAGATGATTATTGACGGTCCCTTCCAACCCAAACCCTGCTGGGATTCCACGCCGTGCTGAGCTGAAGGAAGAGACGGGGGACACAAACCTACCCGCATCCCCCCGCAAGCGCCACGGGAGACCCTGGGGGCCAGGACAACCCCCCCCCCAGGCCCTGCCACGGGAGACCTCGGGGGCCAGGACAAACCCCCGGCCCCGGCAAGTCCCTGCTCGACTCGGAGCCAAATTTGCCCCGGCTTCTCCGTACCGGGCACCGGGATCGCAGGGCTCGGCTTCGGCTGCACCCCGGTACCCCAGCACCTTTCCGAGCAAGTTTCCTCTTGCTTTTGAGCCTCCCTCGGAGGGAGGGAAGCCGGTGCGGGGGGGGGGGGGGGGGGGGATTATTTTTTTTTGTTTTGTTTAAATTATGAGTCTAAAAGGCAGCTGGGTCGCAACAGGCTTCATACCCCCACCCAGAGCGGAGCGGCCACGCTCCCAAAGGGGTTTGCCGGCTTCTCCCTCTCTCAAAACCGGGATAACCGCGCTCGTCCTCCCACCCCGGCCGGGCTGAAAGCGATACCGGGGTGCTGAGCTTCGGAGAAAGATGAAGAAAGACGGTGGCGGGGTGGTGGTGGGGGGAAAAGCAGCAAAACCAGCCTTTGCGTGGGACGGCGGCGAGATTTGGGCAGAGGCAGAAAGCAAAGCAGGGATGCGAGGAGCACGGGGAAGGCAGAAATACCGAGAACAAGTCTGAGATATTTAACAAGCGATAAGCGTTGGAATAAAATTGCGTTGTTTGTTGTTTTTTTTTTTTTTTTCTAGTAATTACACTTTGTTCTCTTCCTTCCGACGCCACCGGCGCCGGGCCTTCGACCATCTAATTCCCAACCGGGGAGGGGAAACCGCGGGATGGTGCCAGAGGAGGGGAAAGATGGGTTGACGCGGAAGATGCCCCAGGCTAAACGGGCCCCTTAGGGAAGATGAAAACCAGAGAGGAGGAGAGACGAGCGGGAAGAAGATGGTCCTGCGGGAGGGCGAAAGGTTTTATCGACCAAAATCCAGGGGAAGCGGGGTGTAGGGAGGCCAGGAGGGCCATAAAAAGATCGATAGAACGCGTCAGCTGCACGCCCCGCCGTTTCCGAAAGCAAGCGCCGCCGTGACCCCCGCGTGCAGTTCATCAAATTTTATTACTGTAATTAACCACAGACAGGGAATCGCTTCCGTCCAGGCCCACAAGCGTTTGCCTCGTTCTAGTCCATTAGTAAATCTTTCCTTATAAATAACTTAACGGGGATAACAGGCAGGACTCGAAGGATAAAGTGCCGAGCAAAGCAAATCCCGGTACCGTTAACTTGTCGCTCCCTCCGTTATCTAGTGTTTCCTGAGAAGGGGGAGCCCGCAGCACCCTAAAGCTCCCCCCCTTCCTCCCCCCCGCCCCGTTCCCCTGGGTGCTGCGGGAGAGGCCGGGGATCCAGGAGCCCCAGCGTTTTCCCAGAGCTGGGCAGGAGTCGTCGATTCCCGCTCCGGTCACCCGAGAGATTCCTTCCCCCAAAAGCAGCAGCAGCCCGAGACGTCGCGTCACTCTATTTTACTTCAAAAACACAGATAATATCCAGGCGTTGAACTCTGGGGAGCTACCGGAGCCCACCGTGAGGCAACGCACGGGCTGGGAAAGGCTCCTGTGCTGGACAGACGCAGCAGCGAGAGTGGTTTTTTGCTCTCCGGTGAGCTGGAAGCACCCAAAAATAACAGAACTGGGAAGAGCCGCTGCTTTGGTACCTCTCCACCGGTCCTGGCAGCGCCGGGGGGAGCCTGACGGGCTGGGAAGGGCTCCAGAAGAGCTGGTTGGGGGAGTTATCCCTCCCCAACGTAAAATCACGGCTGGATCTCAAAGCCTGGCCCAGCCAAAGGGCGAGCTGGCCGCCATCAGTCCCAAACCACCCGGGGGGGGGGCGGGGGGAGACGGGCTGGCTCCGCCTCTGGCTTCCAGGAAAGCCCTTGGGAAAGCAAAGGAGTATTTTTGCGTCAGAAATACCGTCAGGGATCCCCAGCGCGTCTTTTGGAAGACCTGTGCAAAGGCTTAGAATGAGGAGACGACATACCCGTTACGCGCCCAGCAAACGAGAGGCACACGCGGTGCGGTCTCTCCCGCTCACCCACGCGCAGACGATGGCGGGGGGCTGGGGGGAGTGTCTCGGGGCGTGGAGGAGGGGGGCTGCAGTCAGTGCGCAGCGTTCCTCGGTACCTAGACGACTTGGCTTTCACACCGGAGCCCGGACGAGCCCATTTGGAAGCCAACAATTCAGCCCACCAGCCATCGTCACCGAGTAGCAGCTCGCGGGGGCAGAGTCAGCCTGCCCGAAGCCGCCCCCCCCTCCCCGAATCCCCGGAGCCGCTACTGTCCCTTCTCCTGCGTAATGCTTTCGCACCGATGGGGCGAAGAGCAATTCTCTCGAGTCGCTCTTCTTCCTCAGTGCACAAAAAAAAAGAGGTGGGAGCATCAGGAGACGCTCCCCCAGGAGTCCCGATTTAGTAGCCAGGCCAAGCGGGGCGCTGAGGGTTCGGTGGCGGGGGGTATCCAAAGGGCGGGGGGTGTCCAGGAGGATAGGGAGGCTGCGGGGGGATCGGGAAATTCGGGAGAGGGGGTTGGGTCGGGTAGGGGCACTGCGGTCTCCCTGTCGCGGGGGGGAAGTAGGGAGGGTACCCGGGTCTGGGGGGCGGAGGAGAAGGGCGAGAGCCGGCAAACGGTGGGGGCTGAGGCGGACCCCTGGATGGAGACCAGGAATAGCCTGGAGCCGAGACTCCCGAGGGGGGTTTGGGATACCCCGGTGCGGAATCGGCAGCCTGAGCCGGCGGGTGTCCGGGACCTGGAGGATACGGACACGGATACGTGGGCTGGGTGCTGGGCTGAGAGGATGCAACGTGTCCCACGGTGACCGGGGAGCCAGAGAAAGGAGCGGGAGGCAGAGCTCCGTGGGCCGTGGGGCCCACCGGCACGCTCGGGGCTGGGCTGTAGGGCAACGGGAAGGAAGGAGCCCCCGAAGGCTTTGGGGGTTCCACGGGCCCAGGTACGTGAGGAGGCAGCTGCGGCTGAGAGTCCCTGCCGGGTTCCTGCGACGCTTCCAACTTCCTCAGGATCTCCTGCAGCTTTTCAACTCTCACCCGGCGCAAGTGGGACAACTTCCTCATGCCGGAAAACTGCTCGAGAAACGTCTCCAGGGGCACTTCGCCTTCCAGGAACTTCTCGGCCATTTTCTGGAAGAGGAGAGAGACATCAGCACCGCGTCCCTCTACTCTTCTCCTCTTCTTAGGATTTACACCTCTCAGAGACACAGAGGGAAGCATCGCACCACACACAAGCAAACAAAGGGCAATCCAAATTTTTGGAGCAACAACGCCGAACTACAGAGAGATAATCCTTGATTTTAGGGATTAGTCTTGGGAGCGTAACTTCAAGTCTTGGAGGACTAACCACTCGAATTGCTAATGGATTTAAACTTTAAGCTCACCTCAGACTCCTCTTCGATTTTCTGGCTTTCCACCTGCAGGAGATCCAGCAAAGTCTGAGGATGCATCGCCGCCGAAAATTTCTCTGGGGAAACAAGAGAGAGCAGCAGAGCAAAACGTTAAATGCAAAAAGGGACAAAAACCATCAGCAAACAGCCGTCCTGCCTTGGAAACTCCTGATGCAAAGAGAAAATGTGAAGAGGAAAGGGTTTTTTTTTTTCGCTAGGATAGCATCCTTGATCTGCCCAGCTAAGTTGGACCAAGAAAATATAGACTTTATACGCAGCAGAGTCCTTTCTGCCACCGCTCTGGAGAGTTTCTCTGCTCGCTATGGCCAAGGCAGGCAGAAGCAAAAGGGAAGGATGTTGCGCTAACTACAGCCCACGTGACTCCATCGGAAAGGGTGCAAGGTTTGCAAACGCTCACCCAGCTTTGCCTTTTGCTCTTTACACCGCTCAGCCAGCTTCTGCAGCTCTTCGTATTTGTTCGAGAGGTCGGTGCGCCCCGTCTCCAGCGGCGCCTGGAACTTCAGGTTCTGCTCGGCCAAGCTCCGGTTGGCGGCCAGGGCCATCTCCCGCTCCAGCTGCAGCTCCTGAACCTGCGGAAAGAGACGCGACAGTCACAGAATTAGGGAATTCTCGAGGTTGGAAGGGCTCTTTCACATCATGGAGTCCAACCATCAACATAATACTGACAAACCCACCACTAACCCACGTCCCTCAGCACCGCGTCTGCCCGGCTTTTAAATCCTTCCAGGGATGGTGACTCCACCACTTCCCTGGGCAGCCTGTTCCAAGGCTTGACAACCCTTTCCGTGAAGAAATTTTTCCTAATATCCACCCTAAGCCTCCCCTGGCGCAACTTGAGACCGTTTCCTCTTGTCCTGTTTCCTGTTATTGGGAGAAGAGACCGACCCCCCCTGGCTACCCCCTCCTTTCAGGGAGCTGTAGAGAGCGAGAAGGTCTCCCCTCGGCCTCCTCTTCTCCAGGCTGAACACCCCCAGCTCCCTCAGCCGCTCCTCGTTAGACTAACGAAGCCCAGCCTGCACCACGCCGGCCCCACGTTACCTCCTGCGACTCCAGAGCCAGGCGCTCGATCTCCTCTGCATTATCCTGCAGCTCCCGAAGCTCCTCCACCGTCCGGTTCCTCAGGGTGTCCATCCTCCCAGAGGAGCTGCAGACTCCTAAGACGGGGAAAAGGAAGGCAAATAACGACGAGGTTTTTCTAAAGCCAACTGCAAATAGGTACTAATCCTATTAGGGATTTAAAACCAGCTTTGTTAAACTGCTTGAAACAGCTCCAGCAGAGAGGTTCCCCTGTGCTATAAAGAATCAGCGAGACCGAGGGCAGAGTGAGAAGGAAAACAGAACATTTCTACTCCTTCCTGCTTTGGCAACCGACTTTTTTTTCCCTTCTCACAGCATATTCGGAAGGAATTACTTGTGCGCGCCAGACGGTTTTGTCAGGGAAACACCTACTCACAGCCACTCGCTAGCAGGGCGATGTCACCCTGCCTCTCAAACTCCAGCTGGCTCTCACTGCACCGTCCCATTCCAGATTCCTGCTCTCCCAAACGAACCTCCTGGATCTGCTCGCATCCGACCGTGCCCACGGTCACCGCTGGGGCCACCGTCGCCACCCGTGCCTTCCCGTACCTCCCCATCTCTCCAGTTCCTCGGCTCCTGTCTCATTTGATGAGTTTTACTAAGCGTGTTCCTTACAAGCTACGTGCTGCCGTCGCTTCCCTCACTGCGTTTTCCCTTAGAAAACACGAAGTGATGGCATCATTCACACGTGGTGAACTCGCGATTTTAAAAATTAGTGAAATATTATTAAAATCAGGGAATTAATGGATTTCCTGCACTAAGGAGGAAAGTGAAAGTAAGTCCATGACTTACTCCAAATAATCTGGGCTGTTTGATAATATTTAGCGAATATCAGCCGCTCGTGACACAGGTTCTAAGATGTGGGATGCAATAATGCAGGAACACATTAAAAAACAGGGGAGAAACGCGGGAGAAACGCCAAGAGGGAAAGCACCATACCGAAGAGCCGATGGGGATTTCAGCGGCGTCCTAATTGCTCGTGGCTTTTCTACCTTTCACCCGGGTGAGGCATCCCAACGCTATCGCTCTGGGAACGTTGCATCAGCCTCTGCACGTAACGACATGGTAAAGCTCAGCGTTACCAAATCTCTTCACCCAGCATCCAGCCAAACCCGTCCCAGTAACAACCACCTAAAAAAGCTGGGAGATTAGCTCCTTTGCTACGTATACGCGTATGGAACTCGATCACTCTGAGAACAGAAATAAACTTATGGGTGGGTTGGTTTTTTTTTGTTATTAACGAGGCTCAGAGAGTTTAAGAGGGGAAAAGCAGGGAGAGTGGCAAACGGGGAGCTCAATCTCCGAGCACGGAGGTCAGGGATGGTCTGTGGGAAGCAGCCGAATGGCCCACAGGAGATGGGACACAAAGAGCTGGGCATTTCCCTGGGTCCAGCTGGGTACCAGCATGGGGCTGGGCCTCTCGCCTCACAGATCTCACCGGTTTTTAGCAGCTTTCCGGTAAGAAGCAGCCAGCGAGGTGACACTTTGCCTCTCTGAGGGACAACGCGTGGGTCCCCGCGGCTCGGAAAGGCCGGGGACACCGGCGAGGGGCTGCCCGCAGGACTGCCGTACCCGGGTCACCGCCTCGGTGCTCGGTCCCCGATTAGGGAAACGCCTCCGCAGCCCCGGGGGTGCCCGCCCAAGGCCTCCGCGTTCCGCAGCCCCGGGGGAGCGGAGAGCGAGGCCCGCCCGGGGCCGCTCTCCCACCGGGACACGGCGGAGGCTGCTCCGCCAACACCGGGCCTGTCCTGGGAGGTGGGAGGGAACGACAACCGGGAGGGAGCGGGCGGGACGGGGCTTCTCCCGCGGCGGCGGCGGCTCCCGGTACAAGGCCCGGCCGAACCCCCCCACCCTTCCCCCCGGAGGTCCCGGCGGGTAACGGCTGCAATCGCCCACCGGAGGGGCCGTGAACGCCGGGGGAAGCGGCAGGCCGAGCCGGACCCACCTCCCCTTTACGAAACACCGGGAGCGGCCCCGTTATCGGCTCCGCCGCTCCCGCCCGGGACTCACCGCCGCGCCACCGAGGCCCTCCCTCCGCCGCGCACTTCCGGCTTCCGGCGCGGCAGCGGAAGTGGGCGATACCACCGCGATGCCGGGGCGGGGTGTGGGGGGGGAGCGTCTCCCCTCCCCGGCGAGGCGGGGGGAGGAGGCGGGTGGTACATCCCGCCGCCGCCGCCATCTTGTCGCGGTGAAGTGGGCCCTGGGGCCTAGGCCTCAGAGTTGCCGTGCCCGTGGGGATCGGCTGTATTTTATAAATATTGTGCCTTTCAGTAATAAATACGTCGGCTTTGCCTGACGGTGTGGCTCTCCTCCAGCTATGGTCTCATTAAGCCTTTATATCTTACCTGTTTGTGTCACGCAGGGCCTGCCCTGATGCTCTGGTACCATCCCCGCTGCTCTGGTACCTTCCCCCTGCTGCCTGCTTTATAATTGACTCTAATCGAGTTTTTCTTCTATGTTTTCTTGGAAGAATTGGTGTTACTGAAGCGTCCTGACTCTTCTTAGCAAATACCTGAGTAGGGCCTGAGCTTGAGCACTGCAAGTAATAGATTTAACAGCCTCTCTGGTCGGCCCAGGGACGGTAAAGCAGGAGCTGCTGCCGCCGGTGAGCATGGGGTTCCCCCAGTCACCCACCTTGCCCTCGGGGCCATCGCGGTTTGGAGCGGCGAGGGCAGCTCCGCTGATCTATACATCGATTCAAAAGTCTCTGCGTGAGCCCTGAGCAGCAGCTGCTGCGTGGACGCTTTTGTCTTCGCCGGCTGGTTCCGAAAAGCGGAAAGCCATAGAGCCGCAGAGAAAGATCAGGCGAGATTAATCATTATGACAAGAGTTAAAAAGGAAGGCATTACAACAAAGCTTATTGCCGCTTACAGGCAGGCAGCTGGTTGAAATTCAGGCGTAGCGGGTTCGGGTTGGATTCGCGGTGAGATTTGAAGCAGCTTTTGCCTCGTCAGGACCTCGCCGACGCCTCGTGGCTGGGCCCTTCCCACGCAGGGAGTTTCCTCCCGCTGTTCTTGTTTTGCAGAGGTCTAAGAGCAAGAAGAGCCGCTGCAAAAGCCACGTTGTTCTCCGCAGGCTGGCTGGCTGCTACAGGCACTCACATGTCTGTTGTTTTCGGGTGACTCGGAATTCTCTTGGCCGTCATCCGGCTAAATCCAGCCCTGTGAGAAATGAAAACGAAATTAAAACTTCTGTGATGGGGAAAGGGATGGAGGGGAAGCGAGCATGGCGAGGTACGTGGCAGTAAAGGGGCGGCAGAGGTGGAGGTGGGGGATAAGGGTTGATGGAAGTGCAAGAGAAGAGGGGACGGAGAAGCAGGGGAGGTGAGATAATGGATATGGAGCACTTAGTTGTAGGTCAAAGCTGTACATACAGACCTCAGCAACGTGCCAAAAATTCATGTTACGGCTTTTTTTTTCAGGCGGCGTAGCTGGAACCAAGAGATAAAAGCAAATCCCCGCTGAATACCCACATTAGGTTTTCTTCACGTGAAACGGGAAAGTTCCTGAGCAGCAGGAGAGAGGAAGCTCTGACGCCATCACCCTCTACGCGAAGCCAGCCTCCGCTTTTCCACCCGTACTTCCACATCCCCGCCAGACGCGAGCGGTGCTAAGGATTGTGTGAGGATGGGGGAAAGCTCCGCGTTGCCGGACGAGACGGGCTCGAGGTGCTGAGGGGAGAGGACGGTGAAGGAGACGGCGGGAGGCTGGGCAAGGTCACCCAGCTGTTAGAGAAGTGCTGCGATCCCGGCGCGTATGTCGGGAAAGGCACCTCGTCCCTGCCAGAGACACGCACCACGTGAGGCCTGTTGGCTGTTGTATAATAAATACGAGTCACATGAATCCTAATAAGTCCCCGTATGGTTTAATCAGGGACCATTTGTTCGTGGCGTGGCTGATAACCGGGTCAAACCCCAATGTTATTGCGAGGAAGGGAACTTGACTTTCCAAAGGGAGATCGATATTTTCACGGCTTGTTTGAGAAGCAGTCTCCACGGATGTGGAAGGGCTGGAGCCCTTGTAATCGTTAAATTTATATTAATTTCTGTTAAGATGTAAGGCTGAGTAGTGGGTAAACTAAGTTGTGTTCAGATTTGTTCTTTGCAATGAAGGAAGAAAGGAAAAATTATCCCGTTGAATGATAAAGTGTTGCCCGGCAATCAAAAATGTGATTAAATGGGTGGGTTTTGGTCAGTTCTGAATGATGTGCCCATTATCTGCTTACTTAATTTGTATAAGAGGTGGTTTCAGCTGGCCATTATGATACTTCACACAGTTCCTTTATCAGCTGAAAGACTCAAAGGCACAAAGGCCGATAGCCAATACCCACCGCGAGTCAAAATAACTGAAAATGGGTAAGCGTTTAAATTACACCGCGTACCAAATTTCGAGCTGTTTCTGCATCAACAGAGCGCTCGTGGCCTGGGACAAAGCTGGCAGAAAGGAGTAAAACGTTTTCGGTAAGGAGCGTTCGGCTACGGCGCGTGCTTCTGGAGCAGCTGAGGTCAGTTGGACGCTTTGCTCGCTTGAGGAAGCGAAGCTGTAATCTAGAAAGTGTTTGGGAGCGAAATGGAAACTTTCCAGAGTCCGCTATCGATGCAGGACCTCGTTAGTGCAGCTGATGTTGATTGCAGCTCCTTGGGCTCCGAAGTGGAGGGTGGCGGTGTAAGGCTAGAGAGCAAATGAACACACAATTAGCAAAAGGTTAAAAAAACAAAACAAAACAAAACAAAAAGCTCAGCGATCCCGATCCTTTGTCGGATTTCGCCTTTTGTTTATTATCTGGCCAAGTTCATTTGTGGTTTTGGTTGGGTGTTCCTTCTGAGCCCAGGAGTCAAATGAAATTTGGAGCGTTTCCCAATAAAGGGGAAAAAAAAAAAATCGATAGTGCTGTTCTTTCTTCTTTTAATGTGCTGCTGTTTGTTTTCAACGCGTCGTTACCCGTGTTCCTCAACAGGGGAGGATTCATACCACGGAAGAGCCTTTCTCAGAATCCCACCCCGTCTTTTAATCGGGACTTTAGTGGAAAGCGCCGTTTCTCTCCGCTCTTCTCGGCACCACGGCCCAGCCGTCAGGCCATCTGTCCGCCGCCTCTCGCACGAGCGAACCGCAATCAAACCAGTTCCCTTTCCGCCTTTGCCCTTGTACAACCAGGAAGTTTTGTGGTCCACGCGGTCCGGCCGCTATCGAAGCCACCCAGTCAGAGAATAACATTCACTGATTTCGCAACCACAGACCGAGGTCACCAAAGGTGTTCGTCACCATCCACGATGCGCCACAGCGGGCGGAGAGGTGGCCTGGCCACCCACGGGTCCTACCCCAGCAAAAGTGTCGTGTCCCCCCCACGCCACCAGCTCGGCAAGGACCAACCTACATCTCTGGGGGCTTCCTTGATAACTTAATCAAATATTCTTCCGTAAATCATAGGAGTTTGACACCCCAGGAGCCTCGAACCAGCCCTCCCTGCCTTTGTGCCTTTCATGTGACAGTTCTGATAAAGCAATTATGTGATGTGTGATAACGCCTTTACAGGAGGCACAGGAAAAACCAGGAACAGGGACTGGAAAACAAGTTTACTTCCTTAATTTGCACATACCGAGATAAGGAATATCTCAATAAGGTGATTTTTTTATTTATTTTTTTTTTCTCTCGGGCTGAGCTTTTCAAGCCTGCGCGGGTAAAGTTGGATAAAGCCGTCCCCGAGCTTAGTCAGCAAAGTCCTTTGCCGTACAGAAAGCCTGAAAATTCATATTTGGGGTGAGCCACAGAAGTGGCGTTGCCTAATCTTGGACGGCTCCCCTGGAGACTTTCAGGCACCTGGCCATCGGGATTGATGGCATAATTCGCAACGGTCCTTGCGGCAATTGCGTTCCTGATGGGAATTGGCCACTCGGGGATCCGTCTTGGAGCCAAGGCAGCTTTTGGAGGCGCCCGTCTCCTCTCGTTGGTGACCTAGATTGCGCGAGGAACCCTGTGAGTTATCTCCAGCGCGTCTCGCTCCTGTGACCTTTGGAGGGACTGTCTCTTCGCGTGCCAATTGCTGCCAATCACTGGGAGCAGCGGAGCGTAAAATACTCCTGTCACCAGTCCTGCGCTGCCGCCGTCCTTCTCTGCGGGGGCGGGGGGGCGGGTCATGGTCACCACCCAACTCTTCTGCCTTTGCAGTCAACCACAACCGCTCCGGCCACCAGCTGGCCTCCCCTCACCCACCCGGGGCCACCGGGTACTTTATTTTAGCGCTTTTTATGAGTGATTTAGTGCTTCTGCATTGCCCAAGTTCCTCGTGAGCTCCTCTGCATGCAGGGAGTCCAATCCAGCCTTACTCAGCCATCAAAATCGTACATTTTTTCTGGACAAAAGCGTAATTCTTGGGGGATTTTATTGAACAGGAATCCTAACCCGGCCACAGCTGCGTGGGGAACAGGCAAACCAGAACTGAAAGCCTCCGGATCCATCCCTCCAGCTGGCCTTCGTCTGCCTTTGGAGAACACAGCGGGGATCTCCGCATCGTTTGGTGCCCTCTGCCGCCAAGCTGAGCTACGACAGAGCGGCCACCCTCTGCCACCCAGCCCAGGCACCCAAACTGGGCACCCAGTGCCCCGCCGTGCGCTGCCTGCCCCCTGCCCTCCCCTCAGCCGCGCTGGGGATGCAGCAGAGTTGTGTTTGGAGCTCTTTGCAGCTTGGTTTTGGAGTTTCCTCAGGATTCCTTGCTCCCTTTGGGGCCAAAGGGTAGATTTTTTCCAGAATCCAGCGTGTCTTGTTCCTTCCGTTTCTCTCCCAAGGTTGGAAACATCCCGTTGGCCTGAGCCTGGCTCCTTTTTGTGCTGCGCCCCCTTCGATGGCACCCCGAGCCTGGCCGTCCCCAGCATCGCTGCCTCCGGAGCCATCCCCATCTTTGACAACACGATGAACCCGCCGGGCTGTTTGTGCGGCTGATTTCCCCCTCCCGTCCCGGGGCACGAGGCTGGAGGGGCGTTACGTGATAGATGGGTGTTGTGGTTGAAGAACTCGCAGTTTTTTGTCGTTTAGACGATTATTCTCTCACCCAGTGACCCCTCCCCACCCAAGAAGGGGAATCGGGGAAAAACAAGGAAACCCAAGGGTTGAAATGTAGAAAGACTGAATAGAATGAGACTAAATAATTAACATTGGTAATACAAAAGAAGCAATAGTGATGCCGATACCGATATAAAATGCACAAGGATTATACTCAGCCCATTCCACCAGCGGAAGCCGTGCATCCCCGCAGGGACAGCCAATGTGGGCCCCTGCGAGCGCTGCAGCTGCGGGAGGAAGGGAAGGGCTCCGGGCTCCGGCACCGGGGCGAGGAGTGCTCAGGATGGCAGCCAGCACGGGGGAGAGGGAGAAAGAGAGAGAAAGAGAGAGAGAACTCCTTAGAAAACTTTCTAATTTATATCGAATGTGACATTCCTGGTCTGAAATAACCCTGTTGGCAGCTTGGGGCAAGCGCCCGGGTCTCGCTCCTCCTCATCCCCGCACCTGGCGAGCTCGAAAACGCTGAGACCTTGAATCCCCCACAGCAGAGCTGGCTGTAAAGCGAATATTTCCACCAATTCAGACACCAGAGTCTTCTAAAAGTGGAGTTTTCCCCAGCGTTAGAAGAGACCTTTCTGCAAATTAAAATTACTGAAGGAGAAATTAATCCTGTGTCGCTCAAACCAGGACGATGGATCACACCGCATCTGCCTCCAAACTCCCAGGGGCTGAGATTCCCCCGAGGGCTCTGAAAACCGGAATTAATGGAGACTGAAGGGTGCCAGGGTGGAAAGGGCTTGGGAAAGAGGGTGCAGCCACGGTGTCACGGTCACGCTGTCACCGGGACAGGGCTGAAATCCGTCTGTCCGGCCAAGGCTTCAGCCACCTCGTTGCAGTGGACCTCCAGGTCCCGGAGGGAGCGGACCCTTATCTCTGGAGCCACCAGCATGAGCCACCACCAGTTGCAGCCCGAGAAGGACCAAGCCCATATGTTTTTCCAGCAAAATCCTTCCCCTGGCTTCCATCCTTCCATCAAGACGGAAGGGAACGGCGATGCCAAGTGCGTGACGAGAGCTGTGCGGTGCCCGGGGCTGCCTGCCCTGCTTTAGACCTTCCCCTTCGGGTCACCAGACGCGCTTCGGGGCTTTTCCTCTGAGGAATTGTCTCCGCAGCCCGACGGGAAAAATCATTTGGCAGCCCGAAAGTGAGTCTTTTCCCATCCTCCCCCCTTTTCTTTTGTTCTTGACTTTAATGGCGCTGAATATTTGTTCTGAGATTTTTCGGGGGCTGAATTCCGCCGCTTCTTCGTGCTGTGGGTAATGAGGCATCCCCAAAAATCAATGCCTGTCTGAACACACACGGTTTTTCATTGGCTCCTAGCGGTGGGATCTATTGTGAGAAGAATGCGCTCACCCCAAAACTTCCCATCGTTTGACAAATTACTTCTTTCCACTGGAAAAAAAAAATAAAATGAAATCCCGGCCCTCAGTGATTGCAACGTTGCACGTGGGGCTCTGTTTCGGCAATAACTGCACGCAGTAAGGGGTCTGCAGTAAAAGACTGAAAAATTGCTTTGAGTCTTCATGAGATGAATACAATTCCCGAATTTGGGATGGGGTTTGGGTGTTTGGAAGAGGCCAGCTCACCTAGAGGCTGGCGTATCCGCCCGGAAACACCGGACGTACCTTTTTATCCAAACGGAGCGGGCGTTCCGCTGCTGCAGCTTCTCTCGTTCCTTTGCTGCTCTGGAAAACGGAGCTTTAATTGCCGGCGAACCCAGCGCTGCCAGGGCGACCGAGCTACAGAATAAACCAAATTATATTCCCCTAAAACACTGGTCCTGAGCATGAGGTTTCTCCAGTTTGTTTGTTTGTTTGTTTGTTTGTTTGTTTTTTTAAATACAAGGAGAGCCTTCGCCCCCAAAATCCTCTTTGCCCGGAGAGAGGGCTGCCGTGAGAGCACAGGTTGGTCCCTGCGAGGGTTTGCGTTGTGTCTGAATGTGCTGACTGGCAAAAAAAAAAAAAAAAAAAAGAGAATTAAATTGGTATGCAGCTGTCGAGAAACTCCTCGTTTTCATTTCCTCTAATGTTCTGGCAAAAAAAAAAAAAAAAAACAAAAAAAAACCAAAAAAAACACCAAACCCAAAACTTAGCGGCCCCAAAACTTAGCGGCCCCAAAAGCAAGGGAGACCAGGTTGAAGTGAGGTGGGACAGTGAGTCCGGGCTTTGGTCCCCAAAACCCAACTCGCTAACTTGCTCCGAAGGCAGAGTTCGGCACCTGAAATGTTGCTGCCCTTCAGCTTTCTCTTTCTCGGGAGTCTTCTGCTCGTTACCAAAGCCGACGCAGGGGGAGCATCGGTGCTGAAGGCCACCTTGGAGGCAGCTCGGCCCTTCGTCACCCCACCCGCAGCAGATGTGTTCTGCTCAAGGAGCGTCCCAGCTACCGCCTTTCCCACAAACGGAGGAAAGAAACTCCACCCCGGCACCACCCGGACCTCCATCCCTGCCCCAGGAGGGGGACACTGACCTCCCTGCTCCCCCACACCCACCAGTCACCTCCTCCCGGACCAAGGACCATTCCGCCTTCCAGCACAACCTTCCTCTCCATGTGGGAGCCACACCGACACGTGCCCGTGGCTACCAGCTCTGTGGAGCTGTGGCCACCACCTCCTGCAGCCCACACCGGCTGCTGTGGACCTCCTGCGGCGTTATCTGCCCCAGCACGGAATGTGTGCCAATCCCGGTAGATCCTGAGGAGCCTCCCTGGAGAAAGTCCTGAGCTCCAGTCCTTGGAGGATGAACGGGTGGGAAGGTGGGAGCTTTGACAGCTCTCCAAACCGCCCCCCGCCATGAGCACGGCCGTCGACGGGCCAGTCTCTGCAAGGGTACAACGTCTGCCTTCCACCGGCAAAGACGCTTACAAAGGGCTCCCAGCGCAGGACAAGCAATAGCCAAGCAAACCAGTAAGCTCCAGTTTGGAATCTCCCTTATATACAAATGGGATTTGCAGCAGCTGATCCCAATTTCTGCAGCAGCCCAGGCCTGAGCCCCCCCGGCCCTGCCAGGCATCCCCATGGGGCAGCGAAACCCCCGGGGGGTGCTGTGGAGGAGGAGGAGGCTTTGCCTGGCAGGAACAGCTTCTTCCCTGCGTGCAGACACCCGCTGCGGGGGTGTGGGGGGGTTATGGTTTGAGAAACCCGCCACAATTTATTGTCACTCCAACAATTATTCTCTCACCCGATGACCCCTCCCCAGCCGGGAAGGGGAATCGGGGAAAAACAAGGAAACCCCAGGGCTGAAATGTAAAAGGATTTAATAGAATGAGACTAAATAATTAACATTGGTAATACAAAAGAAGCAATATTGATGCCGATACCGATATAAAATGCACAAGGATTATACTCGGCCCGTTCCACCAGCGGAAGCCGTGCATCCCCGCAGGGACAGCCAATGTGGGACCCTGCGAGCGCTGCGGCTGCGGGAGGAAGGGAAGGGCTCTGGGCTCCGGCACCGGGGCAAGGAGTGCTCAGGATGGCAGCCAGAAAGGGGGAGAGAGAGAGAAATTCAGCAAACTTTCTAATTTATATCAAATGTGGCAGCTTGGGGCAAGCGCCCGGGTCTCGCTCCTCCTCATCCCCGCACCTGGCGAGCTCGAAAACGCTGAGACCTTGAATCCCCCACAGCAGAGCCGGCTGTAAAGCGAATATTGCCACCAATTCAGACACCGGAGTCTTCTAAAAGTGCAGTTTTCCCCAGCATTAGACGAGCAATTAATCGCGTGTGGCTCAAACCTAGACAGGGGGGAAGAAACGCGGCCCCGCAGCCCGTGGGGGCTGTCCCAGGGCAGCCGCCCCACCGAGGGACGCGTCCTGGAGCGCTTCCCCTCCGATGACCTTCTACGAATCCACGTTCCCCGCGCAGCGCGGACGCGTTGACGGCCGAGCAGCCCCTTTGCCGGGGCTGCTCCTTCTCGGAGCTCGTCTTCAAAAGGCGCTGCTGCTTCCTCGCAGGGGGCCGGGGGGGGGTGGGGGGGGAGCGAAGCTCTTGTCGAATTTGCCGCTTTTCTCTGCGGTTTACGGCGACCTGCAGGCAGGGGCTGGCTCCCGAGGCCAGCGGTTACGCCACGCCAAGGTTCCCCGCGGGGTTTTCAGGCCGCGGCCTCCCGCCGGGTCCAGGCTTTCCATTCTGGGGGTCAGCCAAGACCTTCTCCTTTCCAGACCCGCCCCCCCAGAACGGGACACATCGCACCTTCCTTCTTCACTCGGGAAGAATTAGGGGTTTTGTCCCTTTTCCCCCTACCCCAACATCACCCATCGGATCCTCCCAGGTTCTTACTCATCACATTTCCCCTAGTGCAATTTAGCATCTCTCCTTAATTCTTTAATTATTCAGAGCTGGGGTGAAACTGGGAGGGAGGGAGGGAGGAAAACCAGCTCCAGCCCCTGCGGTGCCTCTGGGCAGGCTGGTCCCCAGCTCCTTGGCGCTGGATCTGGCTTTGTTTTTCCTCCGAGCGCGGGACAAGGTGACCGTGCCAGCAGCCACATCTCACACGCGTGGCGCTGTGACGAAGGCTGTGACGCCCGGTCCAGCGCCGGGCGCCTCCGACGCAGCCCAACACGGGCGACCTTGGCGTCGTTCAACCGGCGACGTCCTGAGCTGGTCTTTCCCCCAGCTGGTCCCAGTTTCACCCCCCCGACCCCCGCGAGCTGGTCCCATTTCTGCAAGCGGCCCTGGGACAGAGGAAGGTGGATGAAGCCCCAATATCAGAAGGACACGGAGCTGTTGGAGCGGGGCCAGAGGAGGCCCCGGAGATGCTGGGAGGGCTGGAGCCCCTCTGCTGGGAGGACAGGCTGAGAGAGCTGGGGGGGTTCAGCCGGGAGAAGAGAAGGCTCCGGGGAGACATTCCAGCCCCTTCCAGGCCCTCAAGGGGCTCCAGGAAAGCTGGGGAGGGACTCTGGATCAGGGAGGGGAGCCGTGGGACGAGGGGGAAGGGTTTTCCACTGCAAGAGGGGAGATTTGGATGAGATCTGAGGAAGAAATTCTTTGGTGTGAGGGGGGTGAGCCCCTGGCCCAGGTTGCCCAGAGAAGCCCCATCCCTGGAGGGGTTCAAGGCCAGGTTGGACCCGTGGCTCGCTGTCACCCGCGGGTGGGCACCCCAGGGTGCTCAGGGCAGTAGCCACCAGCTGTCCCCAGCTCCCCCAAGGGACAACCCCCTGCAACCCCCAGCATCAAACCTGCCAGCAAAGGGCTGGGGGGGCACCAGGGGACCCCAAAGGACCGGTGGTCCCGTGCCAGCCCCACATCTCCGTGCCGGCTCCACCCGGACAAACTCCGCAGACAGCGGGGCAAGGACAGTCTGGAGCAGCCCGAGGAGCCTTCGTACCACATTTACCCTGGGGGCTGGGGGAAAATGTCACCCCCTGCCCCCCCCCCGCCCCAGCCAGCTAAAGCCGACTGGGAGCCAAACGCTTTTATCTAAATGGCACATGATTTACGCCGCGGTTCCTCGGCCACAGCCATGTTTCCGGCTTGTGTAATTCCCCGGCTGCTCAGAAGGAGAGGGAAATGCCCAGAAATGACCACAGCCAGCCCCGTGTCCCCCTCACCGGTGTCCATCCCCCCCCTCCCCCCGACCCTCGCCCAGTGCCTCCCCCTTCGGGATGCGGAGTAAACCGGAGGGTGCTTCTCCCCCAGCCTGGCACAAGCATCCCCGCATCCCGGCCCCGCTGGTTGACCCCAGGGTGGATGGAGAGCCCTCAGCTTGCCATTCCCCCCCGCCCCACGACAACATTTCCCTTAAGGACGTTGTGATAACTGCCCCCGGAGCCGTTTGCCTTTCTTATCAGGGATGGTGGCCAAACAAGCCGGGACGGGATATAAGGAGCCGGGCTGGGACGGGTGGCACATTCCCTGTGTCCATTCGCCTCAGGCGCTGGCTGTTAGCAGGCACCATGAAGCTGCTCCTGCTCCTTGGCTTGGTGGCCCTGGGCCACGGCCTCGTCTCCAGGTGAGCGCGGGGGTGCCACACGGCCCCCAACAGGACACCCCCCCCCCTCCAGCACCCACGCTGAGGGAGGCAAGACCAGGTTGGACGGGGCTCGGGGCAACCTGGGCTGGTGGGAGGTGTCCCTGCCCAGGGCAGGGGGTGGCACTGGGTGGGCTTCAAGGTCCCTTCCAACCCAAACCATTCCCAGCAGGGATGTGGGGGGGACAACCTGCTGCCCCCCCCGCCACCCCCCCCACCCAGCCACTGCCATGGCCCCCGGGGTCCCACACGAGGGGCTGCGGGACAAGACACGGGGCGAGCGCTAGCCACCGCCGCCCCCCCCGGGGCGCTTCCCTGCCGCCCACCTCCCGGTGACCGACTGCGTCCCCCCCGCGCCCAGGGTCCCTCTGAGGAAGGGCAAGTCCCTGCGGCAGACCCTGCGGGAGCACGGCTTGCTGGAGAAATACCTGAAGCAGCACCCCTTCGACCCGGCCGCCAAGTACTTCCGCTCCCGCATCGCCGCCGAGCCCCTGCAGAACTACCTGGACGTGAGCATGGCGGGGCACAGGGGCTGCCACCGGCCGGGCTGGCACCGGCGGGGCAGCCCACGGGGGCGGCTGCCACCTTACCCGACCCCCTAGCCCCTTACCCGTCCCCTTAACCCCTTACCTGCCCCCCTTACCCATCCTCCTAGCCCCTTACTTGACCCACTAGCCCCTTATCTGACCCGCTTGTACCTTACCCTTCCCCTTACCCTCATCCCTACCCCCTCACCTGACCCACTAGCCCCTTACCCATCCTCCTAGCCCCTTACTTGACTAACTAGCCCCTTACCTGGCCCATTAGCCCCTTACCCATCCTTCTACCCCCTTACCTGACCCACTAGCCCCTTACTTGACTAACTAGCCCCTTACCCATACTTCTACCCCCTTACCTGATCTACTAGTCCCTTACCCATCCTCCTAGCCCCTTACTTGACTAACTAGCCCCTTACCCATACTTCTACCCCCTTACCTGACCCACTAGCCCCTTACCCATCCTCCTAGCCCCTTACTTGACTAACTAGCCCCTTACCTGGCCCATTAGCCCCTTACCCATACTTCTACCCCCTTACCTGATCTACTAGTCCCTTACCCATCCTCCTAGCCCCTTACTTGACCAACTTGCCCCTTATCTGACTCACTAGCCCCTTACCCATCCCCTTAACCCCTTACCCGTCCTCCCTTACCTGACCCACTAGCCGCTTACATTTACCCCTACCCCCTTACCTGACCCACTAGCCCCTTACCCATCCTCCTAGCCCCTTAACTGACCTACTAACCCCTTACCCATCCCCTTAACCCCTTCAACCATCCTCCTAGCCCCTTACCTGACCCACTAGCCCCTTACCCCTACCCCCTTACCTGACCTACTAGTCCCATACCCATCCTCCTAGCCCCTTACCCGACCCACTAGCCCCTCACCCCTATGCCCTTATGTGACTTACTAGCCCACTACCCATTCTCCTAGCCCCTTAGCCATCCCCCTAAGCCCTTACCTTACCCACTAGCCCCTTACCCTACCCCCTATACCCTCGCCATCCCCCTAATCCCTTCCATACCTGAATCCACTAGCCCTTCACCCATCCCACTAGCCCGTGATCCATCCCGCTAGCCCCTTACCCATCCCGCTTTGCCAGAACGAGTACTTCGGCACCATCTCCATCGGGACCCCAGCCCAGGAGTTCACCGTCGTCTTTGACACCGGCTCCTCCAACCTGTGGGTGCCCTCGGTGTACTGCTCCAGCCCCGCCTGCAGTAGGTGTCCACTAGCCCCGCGGCCACCCCCCCTTGCCCTGCCTGGCTCTGGGAGCCCCCGGGGAGGGCTGGGAGCCGAGGCCGGCTCTGCCCTGTCTCTCCCAAGGGATGTCCTCTGGGCACTGGGGGGGTCGTCCCTTGTCCTGAGGACAGGACGGACCGCGACCGTCTCCCTCCCGCACCCTCAGGCAACCACAACCGCTTCAACCCCGCGGAATCCTCCACCTTCATCAGCACTAACGAAAGCCTCTACATCGCCTACGGCACCGGCAGCATGTCCGGCGTCCTGGGCTACGACACCGTCACCGTAAGCCAGGGCCCCCCACCCGAGAGGGGGGACGCGGGGGCATCGGCCGCCCAAACCCACCCCCTCTCCCTCTCCCTGGCCAGGTGGCGAACATCGAGGTCCTCAATCAGATGTTCGGGCTGGCTGAGACCGAGCCCGGCGCTTTCTTCTACTACACCCCCTTCGATGGCATCCTGGGGCTGGCTTTCCCCAGCATCGCCTCTTCCGGGGCCACCCCTGTCTTCGATAACATGATGATGCAAAACCTCGTGGCCAAGGACCTCTTCTCCGTCTACCTGAGCAAGTAAGCCCCAGCTGGAGCCCCCCCCCCCCCAGCCCTTACCGAGGATTTTCTCCCGTTTCCCCCCCGGCGGGGCTGGCTCCGACACCGTTCGCTGGTGGCCTCACGCCCTGTGGCTCCTGGGGGACGTGGCTCACCGCTGCCGGCACCGGTGGAGGAGGATGGCAGCAAAGCCCCCCCGCCTCCCCGGTTGATGGCTGGCGGGGTGGGACCCCCTCCTGACGGCTCCCCGCTTGCAGGGACGAGCGGGGCGGCAGCTTTGTCCTCTTCGGCGCCATCGACCCCTTATACACCACCAACGGCATCACCTGGATCCCCCTCTCTGCCGAAACCTACTGGCAGATCCGCATGGACAGGTTAGTCCCGGCGCAGCCCCCGGCCTCGGTGGCTCCCCTTTGCCCCCCAACCGGTGTTTTGGGGGGCTGCGGCCCCTCGTCCCGCGCCCGGGAGGCTCACCCTGCACCCCTCTCCCCAGCGTCTCCATCGGTGGCGAGGGCATCGCCTGCGCCTTCGGCTGCCAGGCCATCGTGGACACGGGCACCTCGCTGCTGGCCGTGCCCGACAGAGCCCTCGGCGCCATCCTGAGCATCCTTGGTGCCAACTCCAACGGCGAGGTGAGGCCCCGGGGGACCGCGCAAGGCTTTGGGGACCTTCGGGGTGCCCAGCCAGACCCCGGGGTTGCTCCATCGCTCCCCGGGGTCCACGGTCCCTCTTGGGGTGGCCGCTGACCTCCACCTGTCACCGCGTGTGTCCCCCCCACCCCGACCCCGGCCAGATCAGCTGCAGCGCCGCCAGCAGACTGCCCAGCATCGTCTTCCACATCAACGGCAAAGCCTTCCCCGTGCCGCCCAGGGCCTACGTGCTGGAGGTGAGCATCCCACCGCGGGGAGGAACGGGGAGGGCCTGGGGGGGTGGTTCCGGGCAGCTGGTAACCACCACCATGTCCCCGCCGCAGAGCAATGGGTACTGCACCCTCGGCTTTCAAGGCATGGACGTCCCCACCGAGTCGGGCGAGCTCTGGATCCTTGGGGACGTCTTCATCCGCGAGTACTACGTCATCTTCAACAGGGCCACCAACATGGTGGGGCTGTCCCGGCTGCCCTGAGCGCCCCTCGGCGTTGGGGACGGGGACAGACAGCAGTCCCGGCGTCCCCAGCCTGGTGGCTGGCAGGGCTGGCCCTTGCCCAGCGCTCCTGTCCCCTCCGGCCACCGAGCCCAATAAAGCTGTGGAGAAGCCCCCTTGTGCTGTGTCCCTCCGGGAAGGGCTGGCACGGCCACCCCCGGCGCTGCCACCGCGGCCCTGGGCACGGGAAATGGACACTGGTGGGGGCGCAGATGCGGTGCCACCTTATCCCAAGGGCAGAGCCACCCCCTGGTGGTGTCCCTCAGCCCCACAAACACCCCTGGAGCCTGTGGAGTTGTGGGGCTGGAGGCACCCGCAGCCGGGAAGAGCCCCGGGCCGCCGGGGACAGAGCCGTGCTGCCAACCGGGCACCCGGGGGGGGCTTTATCAGGGCGGCCGGTGCTCCTCACCGGGGCCGGGACGTGCCTCCGCGCACCCCCGCGTAAAGGTGTCACTGCTTTCCGTCCCCATGCTGGCAACAGGGCACAGCATCATCAGCATCCCATGCCCACGTCTGGGGCTCGGGGAGGGTGGTGGGTCCCATCCTGGTGCTGGGGGTGCTTCGTGCCGCTAATCACCCCCCATCTCCCCGCTGGATCCCACCTGGATAAACCCCCGTGATGCTCCCGGGAGCCACGGACCCGTCTTTCCACCATCTCCCCGGCCAGGGCAGTGCTCCGGGAGCCCCTTCGCAGGGGCAGCGCCGACCTCGGCGCCTTCCAAACGCTTCCCGGGACCTTTGCTCAGGTCGAGCCTCCGGGAAGTCTTGCCCAGGAGGAGACAAAATCAGCCCAAATCAGCCCAAACCAGCTAAAAACAGCCAAAACCAGCCCCGCGAAACCCCTCTCCCCCTGCTCGGCTCCTCTCGGCAGAGACTCTGCAATGAAGTCCCCAGCCGCCGGGGCAGGACACGTCCCTCCTGTCCCCAAACCCCGCTCGGGGGTGGTGGGGGGGGGACAAAAACCTCCGGCACCACCCTCTTCATCCCGGGGAGCGGGGGGGAATCAGCCCAAAGCCCCCCCACCCGAGGGAAAGCTGGCTCCAGCACGCCAGCGGGTGCAAGCAGGAGCAGGGGGACGGGGTATAAATACCAGGGTGACTTTATTGGTGGCCGGGGGGGGTGGGGGGGTGGGTGGGCAGCTCGCCCCCTCCCCACGCCAGGAGCCGGGGGCAGCACCCACCCTGGGGGCGCGCGTGCCGCGGCCGGGGGGGCTGACACGGGGCACCCCAGCCCGGCCAGGAGCATCTCCCAGCCCCACATCTTGTACCCAGAGAGCCTGGGGGTGGGGGGGGGGCCACTGGTCCTGCCCCACAGTCCTGCCTCGGGGGGGAAGGGGGGGGGGGGGGGGGCGGTGAGGTGCTGGGGGACCCCCGGGGCAGGTGGGGACCTCGAGAGAGAGAGAGGGCAGTGGCCGTGGGCCCGTGGGAGCGGGGATGCTGTTGCCCACCCTGTCTGCTTGCCACCCACAACCCCCCCAACCCACCCCCCGGGACCTGGTGGGCCAGGCCTGCTGGTCCTGCAAGACCCCCTCCTCCTCTTCATCCTCCTCTTCATCCTCCTCTTCCTCTCCATCCATCCCTCCCTCCCTCCCTAGGGAGCCGCGTGCCCACCGGGGCTCTCCCCGCTGGCCGGTGGCACAGAAGAGGGGTCTGTGTCCCCGTGGGGTCCCTGAGCCTCGGGGCTCGAACCGGGGCTGCCTGTGGGATGTGGGGGGGCTGCGGCCTCAGAGGGGGCGTCGGGGGGCAGAGAGGCTGTGGATGGGCGCCGGGGGGGGCTCAGCGTGGTCGGAGGGGGCTCCCCGGTCCCCCCGCTCCCCGCGGAAGGGCCGAGGGGGGCCGCGTTGGGAAGCAGGAGCTGAGCCAGGCGGTGCCGGGGGGGCCGGGTGGATGCGGGGGGGCTGGGGTGAGGGGTGCCAGCGGGTGAGTCCTCGTGGGACGGGGACGGGGACAGGTCGCTGCTCCGCAGCGGGAGCCGGGCGTCTGCGACTAACGGAGAGATGCTTTTGGTCAGCACCCACCTTCCCCCCCCCTCCACGCCGGGAACCCCTCCGGGGGGCACCCAACCACCCCAGGGTGCTGCAGCACGGCCGTATGTATCCCGCAGGCCACGGGGGGTTGGGGGGGTCCCCGAACCATCCCCCGGTACCCCAGGCACCCCCCCCATCCCGTTACCTTGGCATGGCGGGCAGCAGGCGGCGGGCAGCGCGGGGGGCTCCGCGCAGGAGCGGGGGCACAGCCTCTTCTCGCAGCTCACCTCCCCCAGCTGGCGGCGAGGGGTGAAAACGGGGGAAGGTGGGGGGGTATTGAAGGGGTGTGTGTGGGGGGGTGCTGTGTGAACCATCCCCCCCGGGGAGGGGTGCCCCCCGCTCACCTGGCAGGTACAGCGGGTGCAGGGCTGTCCCTCGGGGGTGAAGGTCTGCCCGTTGCCCACCTTCCTGCCCTGGTAGTTGCAGTCTGCGGGGAGCGGGGGGTGTCACCGGACGGGGTGACAAGGTGATGGGGTGTCCCCCCCCCCCTCCCCCCTGACCCCCCACCACCTCTTCCCCAGCCCCGGCTCCTACCGTTACAGACGGGGCAGCACTCGCCCTCGGGGTGGAAGGGGTAGGTGCAGAAGATGGCACAGTCCACGGGCGAACAGGCCACCGAGCCCAGCTGCGAGAGACGTGGGAAGACCCGGGCGTTAGCCCCCACCGGGGAAAAAGAGGAAGGTTGGGGGCGGGGGGGGAGGTGGGGGGGGGAGCTTTTTCCTGCAACGGAGGAAAAAACCAGGGCTCAGCCCGTGGGGCAGGAGCCAACCCCCCCCCCCGACATCTCACTGCCCCCCGCGCAGCCCTCACCAGGCAGATGCAGCTGAGGCAGGGGTCCAGGACGGAGGGGAAGGTCTCGTTGTTGTAGAAGATCCTTCCCATGTAGGTGCAGCCTGGGGGGAGGAGAGGGGGCATTTGTGGTCGTGTCGTGTGTCCCCCCCACCCCGATGGCTCCGGGACCTCCTGGGGACCCCTCTGCTTAAGGCCAGGCTTGCTGGCTCGGGTCCTGCCCGGGGCTGCGGGCGGGGGATGGAGAAGGGATGGATGGGGGATGGAGATAGGATGCGAAGGAGGATGGAGAAGGGGATGGAGAAAGGTCGGAGAAAGAGGATGGAGGGGGATGGAGAAAGAGGATGGAGGGGGATGGAGAAGGGATGCAGAGGGAATGGAGAAGGGGGATGGAGAAAGAGGATGGAGGGGGATGGAGAAAGAGGATGGAGGGGGATGGAGAAAGAGGATGGAGGGGGATGGAGAAAGAGGATGGAGGGGGATGGAGAAAGAGGATGGAGGGGGATGGAGAAGGGATGCAGAGGAAATGGAGAAGGGGGATGGAGAAAGAGGATGGAGGGGGATGGAGAAGGGATGCAGAGGGAATGGAGAAAGGGGGATGGAGAAAGGGGGATGGAGAAAGGATGCAAAGGGGATGGAGGAGGAGGACGGAGAAGGGGGATGGAGGAGGAGGACGGAGAAGGGGGATGGAGGAGGAGGACGGAGAAGGGGGATGGAGGAGGAGGACGGAGAAGGGGGATGGAGGAGGAGGACGGAGAAAGGATGCAGAGGGGATGGAGAAGGGAAATGGAGAAGAAAGATGGAGAACGGGATGGAGAACGGGATGGAGAACGGGATGGAGAACGGGATGGAGAACGGGATGGAGAACGGGATGGAGAACGGGATGGAGAACGGGATGGAGAACGGGATGGAGAACGGGATGGAGGAGGAGAATGGAGAAAGTATGCAAAGGGGACGGAGAAGGAGGTCGGAGAAGGGGACGGAGAAAGGGCATGGAGGAGGGGGACGGAGAAAGGGCATGGAGGAGGGGGACGGAGAAAGGGCATGGAGGAGGGGGACGGAGAAAGGGCATGGAGGAGGGGGACGGAGAAGGGGACGGAGACGAACCAGCACCCATCACCTGCCGAGCAGTCGGGGCAGCACTGCCCGGGGATGCGGATGGGGTAGGGACAGGTCTCCACGCAGTCCGTCCTCTTGCAGCTCACCGAGCCGTCTGCCTGCGGGGGAGAAACACTTGACAGAGACCTCGGGCTGCCCAAAACCGTAGGGTTTCAAGCCCACGGAAGCGGGTAGCCGCCGGGACCCACGGCCGCGAGCAGCCCGGGCATGCCGAGGGCGGGAGGGGGGACAGGAGCCGTGCGCCGGGGGGGGGGCCGGGGGGGCCGGGTAGGAGGAGTGAAGCAGAGCAGGTTCTCATTCACCTGGCAGATGCATAACTCACAGGGATCGCCCGGAGACCAGATCTGTCCGATGGGAAACTCCACCCCGTTGTCATCCACGAAGCAACCTGGGGTTGGCGGCGGGGGGGACGGACAGGGGGTGGACACCCCGTCACCCGTCCTGTGCCCACTCCTCACCTCGCAGCCCCCCCTCCCCGCTCCCCCTACGCCCCGCCAGTCCCCGCGCACCCCCACGTCCTCCACTTTCCCCTGGCCTCCCTGTCCCCACGCGTCCCCTGCATCCCCTCCTCCTTGTCCCCCGCTGTCCCACGCATCCCACCCTCCCTCTACCCAGGTATTCCCACATCCCACCCTGCCCGGCCCCAGACGTCCCCTGCGTCCAGTCCTCATTGTCCCCAAAATCCCACCCTGCTCATCCCCAGATGTCCCCTGCCTCCCGTCCTCACTGTCCCCCACATCCCACCCTGCCCATCCCCAAATGTCCCTTGCATCTTGCCCTCACTGTCCCCCACATCCCACCCTGCCCGTCCCCAAATGTCCCCTGCATCTTGCCCTCACTGTCCCCCCATTCCACTCTGCCCATCCCCAGATGTCCCCTGCGTCCCGTCCTCATTGTCCCCAAAATCCCACACTGCAATCCCCAAAAGTCCCCCATATCCCACACTGCAATCCCCAAATGTCCCCTCCATCATGTCCTCACTGTCCCCCCCTTCGCACCCTGCCCACCCCCAAGTGTCCCCCACATCCCACACTGTCCATCCCCAAATGTCTCCTGTCCTGTCCTTACTGTCCCCCCCATCCTACCCTGCCCATCACCAGATGTCCCCTCCATCCTGTCCTTAATGTCCCCCACATCCCACCCTGCCCATCCCCAAATGTCCCCTCCATCTTGTCCTCACTGTCCCCCCCATCCCACCCTGCCCATCCCCAAATGTCCCCTCCACCTTGTCCTCACTGTCCCCCCCATCCCACCCTGCCCGTCTCCAGATGTCCCCTCCATCCTGTCCTCGCTGTCCCCCCCCATCCCACCCTGCCCGTCCCCAAATGTCCCCTCCATCTTGTCCTCACTGTCCCCCCATCCTGCCCTGCCCGTCCCCAGGTGCCCCCCCCGGCGCAGGCTCACCGGCGGGGGCCGGGGGGTCCCGGCAGGTGAAGCAGCACTGCCCGGGGCCCAGATGCCGCTGGTGCTGCGGACAGTCCAGCGCGGGGCAGGGGGCGAAGGAGCACTCCACCTCGCCGCCCTGGGGACGCGGGGACGCCTCACCCACTGGCCCCCCAGCCGGAGCCAGCCCCGTCTCCATCCATCCTGCCTCAGCCCCCAGCAAAGGCTGGATCCCCCCCAGCAGGATGGTACGGGGAAGCCCTGGAGCATCCCTGGGGGTGGGGGGGGGACGGGACCCAGGACCCCCCCCCCAGCCCCCCGGGACCTACCCGGCAGACGCAGGTGGTGCATTCGTCCCCGTCCAGGCTGAAGCGGGCGCCGTGCGCGTACGTACGGCCCCGAAAACTGCATTTTGCTGGGGGAGGTGGGGGGAGGGGGGCAGCGGGGCTGGGGTCGGGGAGCAGAACACGGCCCCCTGCCGAACCCCCACCCCCAGCAGAGCTGCCCCCCCGCCCCGCTCCCAGGGGCTGGGGGTCCGGGGGGCACCCACCTGGCTGGCAGGAGCAGCAGTCGGCCGGGGCCGTGCCGGGGCAGGAGCCCGGGGGGCACTCGGGGGAGATGCAGGAGACGTTCCCAGCCTGGGGAGGAGAACGTGGGGGCTGTCACCAGGGCAGCTGTGACATGGAGGTGGTGGTGGTGGGGGGACATCACGCCGGGGCGGGGGTGCTGCCATGGCGGGACGGCGGGGGCTCACCAGGCAGAGGCAGACGGTGCAGTTCCCAGCGGACGGGGTGAAGACGTCGCCTTCGGCCCTGGCCACCCCCTCGTGCAGGCAGCCTGGGAGGTCGGGGGGGGGGGTGGGGTGTGGGGGGTGGGGGGGTGTCAGGGGGACACCGGGATGGGGGACACAGGGTGGGGACAGCGGGGCTCACCTGCGCAGCTGGGGCAGCAGCCCCCGGCCGGGGCGGGCAGCGGGTGGGAGCAGGGCACGGAGCAGCTCACGGCCTCGCACAGCACGCGGCCCCCCTGCGAAGCCACACGCCGTGGGGACAGGGGGACGGGGAGGGTGGGATTGGGGGGGCGGGGAAGCGGCGGGTTGGGGGGGGGGGGAAATTACCTGGCAGGTGCAACTCCGGCATCCCGGCTCCATCCAGCGAGCGCCCGGCTCCCGGGGAGCCCCCCGGTACCAGCAGTGGGGGGTTGATGGGGCGGAGGTGCCGGGGGCTCCCACCGCCCGCGGCGGCGATGGCTCGGTGGCCGGGGACACGGAGGCAGGAGAAGAGGAGGAGGAGGAAGGGAGTTGGGTACCGGGAGCTGCGGCGGGGAGATGGGATGAGGGGGAGCCCCTGGGAAGCAGGAGGGACCCCCCGGAGCCGGGAGGGAGCAGGACGAGGGTGGGGGGATGCTGCAGGGACTGCAGGATGGGCGACGGTGCCAGGATGGATTTGGGATAGCCTAGGAAGGAAGGAAGGAACAGGCATCACCGGGGGGAAGCGGGGAGCCGGGGGTGTCCCGCTCCGCTCCCCAGCCCCGGAGAAGGAGCCGGATACCTTCGCAGGAGACCCTGTCGCCGCTGAGCCGGTAGCCGGGGCGGCAGGAGCAGAGGTAGCTGCCCGGCGTGTTATGGCAAGCGTGCTGGCAAGCTCGGCGCTCGCCCGGCCGCCGGCACTCGTTGACATCTGGGGGGACACGGGGGACACGTCATTGCCCGGGGCAGGAGACGCTGCACGCCGGGATACGGCTCAGGCGCCATCCCCTCCACCGTCACCAAGGCAAGGACGCGGGCACGGTGACAGCGCGGTGGCGATGGGCTCAACGGGCCACCTCTGGCCCCTTGGCTCGGTGGCACGGGGAGGGCAGAGGGGCCGCGGGGCTCACCCACGCAGGAGTGCCGGTTGCCGTGGAGGTGGTAGCCGGGCCGGCAGGAGCAGCGGTAGCTGCCGATGCTGTTCTTGCAGCGATGCTGGCACGGCGTGGCCAGGCACTCGTCCGTGTCTGGTGACGGAGGGCAGGGGGAGAAGGCTGAGGGTCAGTAGCCCAAGCTGGCCCCCACTTGCCCCCCCGCTAGCCCCGCACCCTGGCAGCTGTGGCGATCGGCGGAGAGCTGCATGCCGGGGCCGCACTCGCAGACGAAGCCGCCCTCGGTGTTGACGCAGAGACCCTCGCAGGCAGCGCTCAGGCACTCGTCGATGTCTGGGGGAGCGAGGGGAAGAGACGGAGATGGCCGGGGGCGGAGGAGAGGGGGACAACCACCGCCGCCACCATATCCCACCCCCCCCCCCCCCCCCACCCGGGATTCATCCCCCCCGCCCCCCAGTCCCGGCTCACCCGTGCAACGGATGCCGTTGGCCGTCTCCACCATGGCGAAGCCGAGAGGGCAGACGCGGGCCACCTCTT
Organism: Chroicocephalus ridibundus; assembly: GCF_963924245.1. Lineage (NCBI taxonomy): Eukaryota > Metazoa > Chordata > Aves > Charadriiformes > Laridae > Chroicocephalus > Chroicocephalus ridibundus. The sequence goes on along the minus strand of NC_086287.1, from coordinate 2,162,394 downwards.
GGCACCCGCCGTGGTTACAGGAGAGGTCGCAGCCGTACTCCCCGCAGGTCCCCGGCGGCTCTGCAAGACGGGCAAAGGGACACCACGGGGCACCCGTGCCACCCCGGCGACCCCCCCGCCCCCCACCCCCCCCCAGGCCTCCGCTGTGGCACCTGCTCCCTGGGGACGGGGACCGCGCTGGGGGACGCTGCAAGGAGAGGTGACAAGGAGCGATGTGCCCCCGCCAGGAGGGACCCCAGGGGGTGCCGGCGTTCGGCGTGACCGGGAACCAGGGGGGGTGGGGGGGGGTTACCTGGGCAGGTGATGCCCTGCTCTCCATCCGGGCAGGAGCAGAGGTTGGGGGCGATGCAGAAGCCGCTGCCGCAGCCGAAGGAGCAGAGCGCTGCCGGGGGCACGGGGTGTCAGGAGGGCAGGGACACCCCCCACCCCCCCAGCTTGGCCCACCCCTGTCCCCCCCTCCTTCCCCCAGAGCCCTGTACTCACGCAGGGTGCACTGCCCGCTGCCCGGGGACAACATCCAGCCGGGGCAACATCCGCTGCCGAAGCCCGAGAAGCAGACGTGGGGCCCCACGCGGCGCCTGCGGGACCGACGGGAAGCTGGAGGCCACCCTGCCCCGAACCACCCCCCCCCAACCCTGGGACAGAGAGCAAAGGTCCCCCGGGAACCCCCCGCCCAGGGGACGCCAGGGCAGGGGGACACACAGGAGCGGTCACGACATGCCCACGGCCACCCCATCCCCGGTGGCAGAGCATGGATGTGGGGGAGGCAGGTGTGGGGTGAAGCGGGGGACAGCGTGACCCCAAACCAAGGAGGGACAGAAGGAGAGGACCGTGTCCCAGCCAGCCCCAACACCCCAGCACACGGTGACAGGGGAGAAATGTCCCCCAGGAGGGGACAAGGGAGCAGGGCACGGATGCGGGGAGCAGGACAGGGATGCAGGGGTCACGCTCCCCTGGTCCCGGCCACCCCAGGGCGAGGACAAGGGGACACACAGGAGCGGTCACGACATGCCCACGGCCACCCCATCCCTGGTGGCAGAGCATGGATGTGGGGGAGGCAGGTGTGGGGTGAAGCGGGGGACAGTGTGACCCCAAAACAAGATGGGACAGCAGGAGAAAACCGTGTCCCAGCCAGCCCCAACACCCCAGCACACGGCGACAGGGGAGAAATGTCCCCCAGGAGGGGACATGGGGAGCAGGACAGGGATGTGGGTGTCACGCGCCCCTGGTCCCGGCCACCCCAGGGCGAGGACAAGGGGACACACGGGAGCGGTCACGACGTGCCCACGGCCACCCCATCCCCGGTGGTAGAACATGGATGTGGGGGAGGCAGGTGTGGGGCAAAGCGGGGTGCAGCGTGACCCCAAAAGATGGGACAGAGAGGACCATGTCCCAGCCAGCCCCCGCACACAGTGACAGGGGAGAAATGTCCCCAAGAAGGGACATGGGGAGCGGGACAGGGATGCAGGGAGCAGGGCACGGATGTGGGGAGCAGGACAGGGATGCGGGGTCACGCTCCCCTGGTCCGAGCCACCCCGGGGCCAGGACAGGGGGACACACAGGAGTGGTCACCACGTGCCCACGGCCACCCCATCGCCGGTGGCAGAGCACGGATCCATGGGGAGGCAGGTGTGGGGTGAAGGGGGGGACAGTGTGACCCCAAACCAAGGTGGGACAGAAGGAGAGGACCGTGTCCCAGCCAGCCCCAACACACGGTGGCAGTGGAGAAATGTCCCCAGGAGGGGACATGGGGAGCAGGACAGGGATGCAGGGAGCAGGATATGGATGCAGGGAGCAGGACAGGGATGCGGGGGGTCACGCTCCCCTGGTTCCGGCCCCCCCGGGGCAGAGGGAGGGACGAGGGGGGCGCCAGCCGCTCCGACCGGGATGGAAGGCACGACCGGAGCCCCAAAGGCAGCCAAGGGGAGGGATGGCCGGAGCTCCGCACCGCACGCCACCGTCCCCAGGTGTAACTGGGAGAGGGAGAAGGGGGGGAAAAAGAAGAAAAAAAAACAAAAAAAAACGAAAAAAAAAAGAAAAAAAAAAAAGAGAGAGGGGAAACCCGGCTACCTCTCCACGGCAAAGCTGGCCGGCTTCTTCCTCCCGGGATACACCCTGCCCTGGCCGCCCGGGAGGAACAGGGACACACAGGCAACCTGGAAGAGCAGCTCGACCAACATGACAAGGCGGCTCCAGCCGGCGGCACGCTCCCAAAAAACGCCTGCCTTCCTGCCTCGCCTTCCTGCCTGCCTCGGCGGCACGGGGCGCCTACCGCATGTTGGCCCTTGGCCCTGCTCCTCCTCCCGCCCGCCGGGCCGGGAACAATGCGGGGGGTGGAGGGAGGCGAAAACTGGGGGAAAACCATCGGCACCCAGCTCTCCACCCACCCCCCGGCCATTGCGGGGTCGCGGAGAGGGGGGGAAAAAAAAAACCAACACGCGTCGGCCATGGGGATGCTCGCCCCCCGTTTGGCCGGCTGGCTTGGTGGCTCCATCCCGGCCACCAGCATCGGCGGCTGGAGGGAAGGGGACGTGGAGCTGGGGGGGGTCCCCAAGGCGGCGGGAAGCGGCGGCGAAAGCGTGTTCTGCGTCCCCCCCTCTCTTCTCTCCTTTCCCACATCTGGCAAAGCTCCGGCATGGCCTCTCCCCACCCCTCCTCCTCCTCCTCCTCCTGGCGGCACTGGGCCGCCTTCCCAGCCCTGCACGGGGACCCACCAAAGAGGAGCAAGGCAGCAGATAAAGGGGCCAAAGTGGAGCCGGGGAGGGTCGGGGTGAGGGGTACGGGATGCTGGGGGGCACCCCGCGCAGCGGCGGCACCCAATTTCCCCCCCCTCTTCCCCCCTCGGGGTCCCTCAAAGCCTTCCCGAAGCGAAGGTCGCCGGCAGGTAAATGATTTATAGCAGGGAGCAAAGGGCTGGCGCCGGGGGCCCCCCGGGAGCAGAAGGGCTGGGGTCAAGAGCTGCAGCCTCCCCGCTGCAGAGGGACCGACCCCCCCTCCCCACACCACCACCACCTCCAGCTCCCCCCCCCCAAAAACCTGCGGATTTACCCCCAAATTACACCCTCGCCCAAGGGTCGGGGGTCACCCAGCCCCGGGGACCAGCCTTCCCCTGCAGCATCGCCCCCCCCCGCACGCGTAGAACTGAGTTACAGGATGCTGGGTGGGGGGCACACGCCAGCTTTAGGGGTGCGAGACCCCCGGTGGCTACAGCTGGGGGGGTGGCGAGGAAGCCCCCCCCAGCCCTGGGGGGGGGAGGGATGTCACCCCATCCCGGTATGTCACCCCCGCCCTCGGCTCCCGGGATAAAGAGGCGACCAGCAGCGTTTCCAACCCGTTTGCACCCAAAAAATAAAGGGGGAGGGGGCCGGCGTGGCCTGGGCACCAGCATCCCCAGTGGGGCTGGGGAAGGACAGCGGGTAGGGGAGGTTGGCGTCCTCCCCTAGGACCCCCCCGCCCCCCCCCCCCCCCAATTTTGATGAGGGGCCAAGGAAGCTCCCCCTCCTCCCAGCAGGGGAACGCGGAGCTCAAACACCCAAGCTAATAAACCTCCCCCCTGCCACCCCCCCCGGGGCTCCGCCGCCCCCGGCTCGTTGCGAAGGGGCACAGTCCGCTCCCCCCACTCCGAAACGGCCTCCCCGGGCAGAGAGATGTCCAAATATAGCCTTCTCCCTGCGACCTCCGCCGGGAAACGGGGGGCTTGCCCAACAGTTACGGGACGTTCGCGGCAGCCCGAGGATGTTCTCGGCACGAGAGCGCGGCTTGGGGGACGCTGCCCATCCTCGCTCCGCAGGGAGCAAAGGATTTGGGGGGGGTGGGGGTGGGGGGTGGGAAAAACCTGCCCAGGAACAAGCGGGAAGGGGGTCGATGGGATCTTAAGACGGTGGGTTATGGAGCTCCAGCCTGATCCAGAGCGGAGAGGGGGCCCGGGAGAGGCCCAGGATAACCCCAATGCCGTGAGCGCTGCGAGGGAGAGGAGGAAGGGAAGGGAGAGGTGGAAGGGAAGGGAGAGGAGGAAGGGAAGGGAGAGGAGGAAGGGAAGGGAGAGGAGGAAGGGAAGGGAGAGGAGGAAGGGAAGGGAGAGGAGGGCAACCGGGGACGACTCTGCCCCCCCCCCCCTTCACAGGCATTTTGGCAGCAAGCCATAGGCGAGAGCAGCGGCGAGGCAGGGGCAAGCCCCGGCTCGGACAATTTACAGCATAAATAGACAAACGGAGCGCGGGAGGGTAATAATTAACCTGTACTCAACGCACAGAGAGCTGCTGCCCAGCCGGGAGGGAATCGACACCCTCCCCCCCGCCCCTCGCCACCGGCACCCACGCTGGAGGGTGGCGTGGCAGAGGTAGCCTTGGCGTGAGCCACCCCCCCCCCAACCCCCGGGCAGGGAGAAGTAGCAGCCCAGGGCCTCAGGTTGGGAGTTATCAGGAGAATTCGGCATCGTTAGCGCTAATTGATGCTTGAGGAGGACCCAGCATCCAACAGCGTGGTCACAGGGAGCGAAAACACCGGGAACGAGCAGCCGGAACGGGACCATGCGGCAACGAGAGGCTGAAAAATATCAAGCCCCGATGCCCCAAGCTCCACAAGGACCTGAGGCTCACAAGGAAAAGGCTACTGGAGAAGGTTCCGGCTCCCCGCCACCGCCAGCCGCTGACGGGGACAGCCCCAGGAGGGTGGCAAGTGCCACTGTGTCACCACTACATCTCCTCTCCCACCTCTGCGCGACCGCCGCCGCGCAAGCTGGGCCCACGAGCCGCCGAGAAGGGACGGCTGCAGAGACGTGCGTCTTCCAAAAGGACGTAACAAGGCCGAGACCTCCGAAAAAAATTTGGCAGAAGATCTGCCTCTCCCTACCGGGGACACACGAAACGCCGCCGCCGACCCGTTTCCACCAGGAGGGGAAACTAAAACTTTCTGGAAGTCAAAAAAAAAAAAGAGCCATAAAAATGCATCTGGAAAACAGACACGCGCCCCAGCACCTGCAGATTGATCCGCTGCCCCCCCCCCAACCCCGCACACACAACGCGGCTCTCGCCGGCACCGAGCACGGTTTCAACGTAGGGAACGTCTCCAAAATCCACCCTGGGGTCCCTCCGGCCGGCCGAGGACACGGCTCTGCACAGCGGGCATCGCCATGAGGAGACAGACCTTCCCTCTTGGACTACTTTATTTGGTAAAACTCAGAAACCAACAACTGATGGAGCTTCCCAGAATTTCCCTCCCTGAGCGAGCCACGGATCCTACGGAGAGGGGGAGAGAGAGAGAGATTGGAGCGGGCTTGTCCCGCTCGGCTTCCTCACCCCGAGGCGGAGAAATCCCCCCCGGCGCCTCCTCCGCACGTCCCACCAGCCCCAGACGACTCCTCCAGCCCTCGCCCTCCCGGAGGCAGCTTTGCTTCCTCTTCCAAAAAAACCCCCCCAAGGAATCGAAAAAGGATCCAAAAAACCGAAACCGAAGAAAATAAAATTAAAAACAAAAACAAAACAAAAAAAACCCCAAACCAAACCAAAGATACTAAAGACAACAAGTGAAGAGTGAATCCAGGCAAGGGCACCGCATCAGCCAAGCGCTATCGGTCGGTCACCCGAGGAGAGCGACCAGTGAAGCCCAGTTTGGGGTCAGCAGCCCAGTCCGCAGGATTTTGAATCCAAGCAGGCGATGACGTGGTGCCTGACCAACATCCCCCCCCCAAATCCCTAGCAAGCCGGCTCCCCCTTCCGAGACTCCTTCCCCCACGTCCCCTCGGGCAAGGGCCACCACCGCTGGTGTTCAGCGCAACCGGCCAGGGGTCCCCAAGCTGCCGGTGGGGACAAGATTCCCTTGCTTTAACGTGGAGGAAGGTGCTAGGGAACGACTCCGAATCCCGCTAATGGATCCGGGTCAGCTCCTCCACGATCTTTATCAGGTCGTCTACGGTGGCCTCCCTCTTCATGCCGCTGCCGTCATCGATCTGCAAAAGGAGAGAAAAAGGCATCGGAGCATGGAGACATCGGCGAGTGCTGAAGGACATTCCCAGACCTTCGCCTCGCAGGAAGGCGTGCGTTCAGGATGCCGGAGCCGGGTCCCCGCTGCTAATTTTGTCAGCTTAGGCCCTTCATGACCCATCTCACCTGCAAGTTTGCCACCACCTCCTGCATCTTGGGCCTGCTGATGTCCAGGAAGCTTTCAATCAGGTCGCCGTCAATGAATCCCGTCGCCGGTTCCGTCTTGCGTTCGGTGTGGAACGATCTCCAGGTGCCACAGTCAAGGAGCCGAATCCAACACGGAGTAACACCAGCCCCCGACTACGGCCGCACACGGCAGCCGTCCCAGACGGCATGAAAATGCGGCATCAGGAGGATCACGGAATTTGTGCCACATTTTTAGGGCGACCACAACGCCAGATTCATCCTCAAACCCTGCAAGACGGACCCCTCTCTACCGCAGGCGCCTTCTCTTTGAGAACGAAGCCCTGGGCACCTGGAAAACACACCACCACCCTTCTCCGGCTGATGTACGCTCCCACCAGAGCATCCCAAAAGAGCTAAATCCACGCCTGGCTCAGGCCAGATTCACAAGCCAGTCCCCAGCTTTGACTGGCACCAGCTCCTGACGGAACCACCAAAGGATATAAGGAATGCTCGATCTTGCCCACGCTCTTGATGACTTTATTCAGCCTGTTCTGCATGTCCAGGAGGAGGTTGTACCAGCTCTCCGACAGCGAGGTCACCAGTCCTGCAAAAGCCAAAAGGGAGGCGAAGGTTCAGAGCTCGCCCCAGGACGTCCCGGCAGCTCCCAGCAGGAAGCGACTGGAGTTGTGCTGGAAGCTGTTGTCTGGGAGGGCTGGGACAAGGAAAAATTTCAAAGAGAGCCAGAGCATTTTCCTCTCCTGGAAGCAAAGCAGAGAGAAAAGCGGGTTTCTGAGGGGAGTACGGCACAGAGCGCCACGCGACTGGGGAACAGAGAAGAACGGAGACACGAGGAAACCCCAGCCCGGGCTCGGCAGCAGGGAAGGGGACCTGTTCCCCTCCCGCTCAGCCTGGGGAACCCCGACCCTTACCAATCATGCCGTTGACTGTGCCGAAGAGAACCGAGCCCTGTGTCGGTGTGGACGTCTCGCCCAGGTTCTGCATGACCAGAGACCCATGACAGAATACGTTGACAAACTCTCCCAGGTGGGACAGCCCCACCTCCTGCAAGTGCTGGCGCTCCTCATCGGTCGTGGCCGCACTGAAATCCAAAGCATCCTGCTCAGTCTGTGCTGGGGGTGGGGGACACACATGAAAGCTTCCCCCACTGCTCCTCAGAGCTGGGCACGCTCCTCCCAGCTTTCCTGCCCGACACACACGCTTCTGTAGCTGTCGTGTGGAGACCAGAAGGTCCCATCGCCCCCCTGCCTCCCGTCACGCAGTGCCACATCCCTCTCGCAGCCAGCTCACCTGTCCTTCTGGCACACGAACAGATTGAAAGCGTTCTCTGCTCCCAAGAAATTGTCGTCGTCCAGGATCTCCACGGCACTCATCCAGTTTGGATTGAAGTCCCGGGCAATCTGGAAGGGGACAAGAGGAGATGCGGTGTGAGCAGATGGCCTGTCCTGTGAGCCAGCAACTTCATTCCACCCAACACCAACGTTCAGGAGCAAGGTGGGATCCAGGCTGTCCCTCTCTGCTCCATGAAGCAGCTGAGCAAAAGGCACAAAGTGCCTTCTGGAGATGGTCCTGGCCCAAGTGGCACTCGGACAATGCCAGGGCACTCTCTGGGCAAACGCAGACCAGCCCGTGCCAAAGCCGTTTCCAGAAACACTCCAACAATTTAAGCGCACAGATTGTCTCAGTGCTTGGTCCATCCCCCAGCGACGCTGCATTTGCTGACGGAGACACAGCTACAGCGGCACTAAAGCCATTCCAAGCGTACAACAGGCAGTCCAGATGGCAGCTCCCCACCCTGGCAGGAGCCAAGCACGCACCCAAAGCCTGCTCTTAGCGAGGCTGCTGATTCACTGCCCAGTTTCCTGGAAGCCTGGGGTTCCATCCCCTCCAGAAACCACAGGGATCTGTCTAAAAGCATGTCCAGGTGACATTGGTCTCGGTGCACAGCCCTACATCCTTGTCTTCAAAGGTCAAGGTGGGGTGAGCCAGGCTCCTTCTTGTATCACCTTAAACACTTTTCCCCCTGCCCAGAGCTATCGGAACAGGCAGCACGAGCTCTCGGCACCCCTTCGACCAAGACTATTCAACACATTGATACCTCCTCGAAGTTTCCTTCCATGGGCTTGTAGGCAAGGAGGAGGACAGACCGCATCAGGTCTCCCACAAGGATGAAGTCTCCCTTGGTCTTCAGGTAGAGCGCCATGATGTTGTTGTAATGGTTGCACTCCGTGCGCAGCTCTTTCTCTGCTGTCCACTCATACAGGCGCACCTGAAGGACGGGACACGGCTCTGAGCCAGCAGGGACACCCACGCCAGCCAGGACACGCTCCCCAACAGAGATGGGGGGGACCTGGCTGACATCCAGCACAGCCGGAGCAGCTCTAAAACACGCTCCCAAAACAAGGCGGGGTCTTGCGAGAGCCCTACCGTGCTGTTGATGCTGGCTAACAGCTTCCCATTGAACTCCACCATGGAATACACGGCCCCCTTCACCTCCTTCTCAGCCAGGCTCTGCAGCTTCCCTGGAATAAACCCACGCGCCACTCGGTTATTTGCCCTGCGCTCCCAAGGGGACAAGGCAAGGGGATACAGACGAGCTGCTCTGAACGTTGCTGCCCCTAGAAACTCTCCCAGAGGATCTGTGGGCAAGTGAGACAGGAGTGACGTGACAGCAGGGGCAGACGCACAGAAAGCGGATCCCAAAACCCAGTTCTGGTGAGGGATTCTTGGGCTTCTCTAGGAGACTGGGGGTGGAAAGGGAATGTGCTGCGATGGCCTGCAGGGGAGCAACAGCACCTGCAGATCCTGTCCGTGGGTGGCCGAGAGCAGCCCCCTCAGGGAAAAACTCTCCGCCTGCTACTGGGATGTGAGCTCTCTTGGGCCTGAGGAGCTCATCTCTCATCTCCCTCAAGCGGCCGGACCATGCTCTTACCATCAGAGTAGTGGAAGACAACGATGCGGCCCTGTTTGGGCTCTGCCTCCTCGGGATAGACCATGGCAGTGCCCACGATGAAGTAGGTGTTCGGATCCTTGCCAAGCTTGCAGGAGACCAGGCTGAGGGCGTACTCGTTTTGCAGGAACTGGTGGGCATGAAGCACTGTGCAAAGAGGGAAAGGCAGAAACAACTGTGTCCCTCCGGGTCCTGACAGGCGGCACCTCCACGCGTGGGGAGAGCGGCTGAAAACTTAAGACATGTCCAAGACGGCTGCCTGGAGATCCCTTCTCCTCTTCCCCACCACCACCTTGCACCATCAAAAACCCACTATGCCTCAAATTTATGGCCTGTGGCTGACAGTCCTCCAGGAAAAATGCTTTGCCTGAAGGAAACATGCAAGATCTGAGATCTTCACAAGCCTGCGATGATCACAAGTCTCAGACACACACTCCAGGCTTGTCCTGGAGGAGAAAACCAGACTAGGATATGGCCAAGCATTTGGGAGTGGTACCTTCGAAGGTGTGCTGATCTATGATGAGCAGGTTGTGCACCTCCACCTCCTCTCCGAAGGACGTCTCATGCGGCGCCGTGCTGCTGGAGAACAGCTTGCTGGTGCTCACGCTGCTGGACAAGGCCTAGGACACAGTAAGCTCCGTCACATCCTTGTGCTACTCGGCACATCCTCACTGGGATGGTGGCAACCAGAAGAATGAACGGGAGAGAAAGTGAAGAAAGGAGTTCCCTGGACCTGAGTAAAGGGACACACACCCTGCACCAACAGAGAGATGTGACACACACGACAGAGGTAGCACTCCTGAGGAACAGCATTTATAGAAGAGTTTATGCAGCGTTGTGGCTTCCACCAGAACTCCTGCCTCAAGGGGACTTGTGTTGGCATCCCCAGGAGGAGAAAACCACTTGAGACCGAACAGAAGCCTGTACGGGAGACTGAAGGAGCAGCACCCAAACCCAAAGGTGATGCGACAGAACAGTGAGCATGCCAAGGCTGCCGGGGAGCAGCACAGAGGGCCCTTCACACCACCACGGCGAGATCTTACCACCCCATCTCCTCCCAGGCTGCCAAAGGGAGAGCTTGCACTCAGAGCTTTGGAAGAGAAGAGTGTCAAGGATGATCTGCATCACGGTTTGGCCTGAGGAACTACCATAACCACGGCCCAGAGCTCAGGGGCGATCCAGCAGCTACCCCTCACCTGGGTGCTGGCGCTGGGTCTGAGCGCAGTGGTGCCTCCACTGGCATCCTGCACCTCGATCCGACTCGAGAGCACGCCGAAACACTGCGATACCTCTTGGTAGCAGATCTTCCTGCGGGAAAAACAAGGCTGTGTGGGTAGGAGGCCACTCCAAGGAGAGCACAAAGGCTCTGGAGATAGCAAGAGACTCGCCCAGACTGCTCTCAGCTCAGAATGCTGTCTCCCCGCAACCTCACCCCACGCAGCAGAGCACGGACCCTCGAAAGCCAGGCTCCCTCCTCCTCCTCAGCTCACCTGGGCGATTCATAGAGGGGAACCGTGCGGATGTGCAGCTTCTGGATCTCGTCGATGGTGCCAATTGTCAGGGTGCTGTTATTGGCCAACGCCAAGCTGCGTGGGGAAAAAAAGCCCCAAACACACAAACAATAACACTTATAAGGTGGGGGGTGCAGCAAGAACGCCCCTCTCCTCCACGTCCCTCAAAACTGCTGATCCCAGGATCCCGTTGCAGAGTCCAAACCTCCCCCAGCCCGTGTCACACCAGGCAAGGTGCAGGCTCACCTGTCCGGATAGCCATCCGAGTTGAGGGGGCACATGTAGTTCACCTCTTTCAGGTTGACGTTGGAGAAGACCAGCTTGTGGTTGCTGCTGTAGATGACGGTGGGGCGGTCGGAGCAGGCAAACACGTTGGTGGTGGAGAGAGAGCGGAAAGTCCTCAGGACGGTGGGCTGGGTCCCAAGCGTCACCTTCTTTCGGTCACTCAGCAAGCCTGCAGGAAAGGAGCACCGGCGTCGGGAGCTGCCGCAACGGAGCTCGCAAGAGCAGGACGGCAGAGCACAACGCGGCCGCAACGTCTTGGGAAGAAATCAGTGTGGGTGAACGCGTCCTGCTGTCAGCATCAATCTCCTTTCTCCAGAGTCCGCTGGAGAAATCCACCACCTCCCAGTGCCACAGTCCCACCTGAGCGTGGCCCCGAGTAAGAGACAGACTGTAAATTCCCTGACGAAGGGCTGAAGGCCCTCCAAGCCTTCAACGGAACGCCTCAAACACTCGCAAGGAAATGAACAATGCAGGCCTGACATTCAAAGAACTGATAAGGCTCCCAGGCCTGGAAAAGCAGCGGGAGGACTGTCTTGTGAAGCCAAGATAGTTCTGCCACTCGTGTGGTGAGCTTGCTAGTTCTCTGTTGTCGAGGCCATTGTGTCCGATAAGTGACTTTTGCTTCATTACCCACGAAATGCATATGCAAGCGCACACCCCTGCGTATGCTAATGCAGATTATAGAGATCACGCTAAACATTTATGATTATGGCACTCTTCTCTCCACCCAAATCATGCTACACGTCACCTGGGAGAAGGAAGAAACCCGAGAGAAGGCTGTCCTTGGCAAGGGGGACGGACCGTGCTAACTCAGCAAACATAAAAGGGGAAAATAAGTGCCCCTAGGGGGGGAATAAAGAAGAAACAAAAGACGACGATTGTGCCTGGAAAGATTTTTCCCAAGAAAGATTATGCCTGGGAAGATTCCCTGAAAAAGAGGCTGGAACCAGGACCGGTGATCTCTTTATCTCTGTCGTTTTCTCTACCTTCTTTCTCTATCCCTCTGTTTCTCTTTTCTCTTAGAGTTGTTAAGTAACGACCTCAAGTATCGCTTGCTGTAAGTTGTCCTATACCTGTTGTTAAGTAACACAATGCGTACCTCACCACTCGCCATAAAATTTGTCATATACCTAACCAACTAGGGGGGACTTGTTAAGACCGGTACTAATCATTTTGGGAAACTCATCAATGTTTGTATACGGACCCTGAGATTTATCTCCCCTTAGTCCGCACCGTTGGGGATTTATGAATCTGAGTCACTTACCCCCCCTCTTTCCTGAGAGTGGGACGTGACACCCTGCCACGGTGAGAAAGCAAGAGAGATCTCTCCAGAAGGGTGGAAACATGTCAAGCAAGTAAGAGGGCACGAGTCCAGCTGCCCTCTCCAGCAGCCCGCTCAGTGCTAGCCCCTGTAGTCACCTGTCTCCAGGCTGAGCCCAAAGTAGAAGAGAGCTCCGTCCCCCAGGGCACACAGAAGGTAATGGCTGCTCTCGAAGGTCGTCATCAGGATGGAGCGAGGGATAATTTCTGTGGGGAGCAGAAGAGAAGGCTGACGTCACTCACGACTCAGGCAGGTCGGTGAGCGCTGCCACCACCCAGGAGCCCTGGGGGAGCCCTACCTCCTCCCAGCATCTCTTTGTGCAGCAGCTCAAACGAAGGCAGCTTTAGGATGCGGGCAGAGATGTCGGTCCAGAGCCCGATTGCACACAGCGGGGACATGCCGTTAGTGTCCCCCAAAGGGGTGATGTCCAGGCAGGCAACTTCATGCTCCATTTCCGTGCAGCTGGCAGGAAGGGGGAAGCAGACAGAGGTGTCAGTCTTGAGCCCAAAAACAAGAAGAGGCTGAGAGCCATCGGGCCACGATGAAACATGCACCCACCTGATCTGCCTGAGCTCCTGGGGTCGGATCTCCAGGTAGTACAGGGCTCGTCCCACAGCCACCACCACCTGGTTACTGTTACAGGAAGCCACGCTGATGTTCTTTCCGTTGGGCTCTTTCCACTCGCTCACCAGGGCTTTGGGCTCCTGACTAACCAGTCTCACAGAGGCAGAGGTGATCTGGGGAAAGAGAAGACCTCTGCTCAGAGCCAGAACACCACCTCCCTTCTGACATCGGCCCAGGGAAGTACTGCAGCCCCTGCCGCTGACAAGCGGCACAGATCTGTTAGCCCCACAGTTAGTAAGGACAGAGATACCTGCGTTTGCCTAGACCTGGCATTACCTGGATCAGTTGCTGATGTGCCACATTGCCGCAGAAGAAAGTCTGCTGATCATCCACAAACCCTGTGAGCTCTGTCTCTTCTACCTCCTCTCCATTTAACATAAGGACCCTGAACGGGAAAGGGAGCTCCTGTTATGCCACGCTCCAACACGTGGCTGAGAGCCTGGCTCAGCCGTAACCCCACCTTACCTGGTCTGGCCAACAAAGGATAGCACCAACGTATTGTCGGTTTCACGATGAGAGTCCGACCTCAGGGGCCACAGGCCTGCAACAGAGAGAGGCCACATTTGCTCACAGCCAATATTCCCAGAGCTGGTGGGTGGCGAGTCCCCTGTCCCACCCCCCAACCTCCGTCAGTGCACACGATGTGTCCCCACTGGGCCCTTACAGGCTGTGGAGGTTGAATTTGGCAGCACTGAAGAGCTCACTCACCTTTAATCCCCGGCAAGTCAATGCTGGCGTGCTCATGAATCCCAATGCCATTCCGGATAATGCGCAGTGATCCCTCTTTAAATGCGCCCGAGCACGTGACCAGCTGGAGGAAGAGCAGAAGATCTTTACCAGCCGTTGCTGGGAAGCTTCCCCATTCCTCCTTGCGGTGACGGGTTCAGGGGAAGATCACAGAACCACACAGAATCCCAGACTGGTGGGGGTCGGAAGGGCCCTCTGGAGATCACCCAGTCCAGCCCCCTGCCAGAGCAGGGTCACCCAGAGCAGGGGGCACAGGAACGCGTCCAGGCGGGTTTGAATGTCTCCAGAGACGGAGACTCCCCCACCTCTCTGGGCAGCCTGTGCCAGGGCTCTGCCACCCTCACAGCAAAGAAGTTCCTCCTCGTCTTGAGATGGAACTTCCTATGGTCAAGTTTGTGCCCGTTCCCCCTTGTCCTGTCCCTGGGCACCACTGAGAAGAGCCTGGCCCCATCCTCCTGACACCCCCCCTTTCAGTATTTACAAGCCTTGATAAGGTCCCCCCTCAGTCGTCTTTTTTCCAGACTGAAGAGACCCAAATCCCCCAGCCTTTCTTCATCAGAGAGATGTTCCCGTCCCCTCAGCATCTTGGTAGCCCTTTGCTGTCCCCTCTCCAGCAGTTCCCTGTCCCTCTTGAACCGGGGAGCCCAGAACTGGACACAAAAGATGGGACACCCATCTTCTCCACTTCTCAGAGGAAAATTTTGGGCAGCTGATCCTTCCCCATCGCACAAAAACAACCCCTTCCTTGTGAACAGGGGTATCTAAGAATTAGCCACCCCGCTCATTCCACTCTTCATTGTAAGACCTCAAGCCCATCCCTGCACCTGGATAAGACTTTGAGATGCTCCAATAAATGGTTTGTAGTCTTTTCCTTCCATAGACAACCCACGCATACACCTGGCATCCCCAGCACTGAGAGGAGAAAGGCAGAATCAACGTTACCTGCCCTTGGCCTTGTCTTTCCAGGTCCACCACGCACATGTCAACGATGGGACCGAGATTAGTGAAGGTCTCCATAGCCACTACGTAGGAGCCCTGCTCGTTGCTGTCCACGTTGAGCTATGAATAAACGCGATTATTAGCTTTCAACAAGCAAGACCAAGAAAGGGTGTAGGGCAGCCAAGAAAAATGGCAAATCGATCCACATACACTTCTCAAGGCCGTGACGAAAATAAATATGTACAAAATCCTGTCTGAACACACAACTAAGCCAGAAGGCGGCTGCCACGTACCTTCACAAGCTGGGAATCCCCAAGCCGAGAGCCGACAAACACAACTCCATTGTCCAGGTAGGTCAAGCACTCCGCAATGGATGTCTGGGAATTGAGAAGATGAACCACCGTTAGCACGAAAACGGCCCTGCCATACCCCGCAAGCACCGCTCCTGAGCTGCAGCCCCACAGGAAGACCCTGGGCACTGGAGGGGAATTTAATCCCTTTACAAAAGCCACAGAGAATCCAAGCTTCTCCCAGGGACAGCACACAAGCACCAGGCAAAAACCTGGGAAGATGGTGTCAACTTTCAAGTGCCTCAATAGGGAATTTCCCAGCATCTGACAGTTCAGAGCTGTGACAACTGTGAAATATCACCCCATCCCAGGCTCCAAAAGAGACACCGTTCCTGCCACTCCGCTCTCAGCGGAGCATTTCCAGCCTGCGGAGCCTCCCAGCCCCGCGGTGAGAAGCAACAGGGACAAAATGTGGCCGAGTCCTACCTCGCCGAGCAATTCCACACGCAGGTCCTTCAAGGTGACAGTGCCATCCATCTGTTCCTCCTTCTCCAGAAGCAGCATGAAGAGGCGTCCTTCCATGTCTCCCAGCAGGTAACGGGACCCATTGGGATCCACACGGTTGTGGCACACAATCGTACTTTGCTGCAGGCAAAAGAAGGGGGAATTTTTAGGAACCCGTAGAAACAGCCCCAAACGGCCAGCTAGCGAGGGAATAACCACATCCGCAGCGCACCAGCTGCCGGCTGTAACCACAGCAGAGTCCTGCTTCTCCCGCGTACAGGGCCGGATTCGCCCTTCAACAAACCGCCTCAGCGAACACAACCTGAATCTGTGCTCAAACAGTCTCAACTTTTGGTCAGCAGGAACCGTCTCCTCACATTCCTACATTAAAATCGTCGCTAGCTTGTTCACAGCCCAGGAAAGATGCCAGCAAAAAGCCTGTTTTCCTAACACTGGGCCTTCCACAAACGCTATTTGGGACCTGCAGGGCTCCAAGCCTCCGGCATCTCCGGACCCAAGCTCTGCTGACCTTTTGCTCTGTGCGGTGGGGTGCTGCCTGGCCTCCTGTCAACATAGTTGGTTTTGGTTTAAAAATCCTGATCTTGCAGATCTTTATTGTATGCAAACATCCCCCCGGCCTCGAGCACAGATGTGCCTGCGCTCCGCTTGCGGGTCAAGGCCCAGATCTGTATCTCAGCAGAGCAAAGGCGACTCGCTCCGCCTGCTCCGATATAACAGAGCCCCATCAGCAGCCTGAGAGCCCGTAGGCATTCAGGCAACGATATTAGTATTTCTTTACCCAAGATTTATCCCTCTTTTCTAGCCCGTCATTATTTCCAGCTTAAAAGGACCTTTTGATCGTAGCTCAAGCCCTCTGTCGGCCCCGAGCAGCACCTCAGCCATGACATTTGTGCTTCCTGCACCATTTAAATGTGGGAACTGGCCCGTCCCTCCGACAAAAACCACAAGCTCAACTTCTGTCACAAACTCTGTTAAGTCTTTTTTCCTTTGAACAAGTGCCCCAATCATACACCGGTGGACTCAAGTCTCCAAGGGGCTCATTCATATCTTCTGCTGCCTGAACTGAAGCAGGCTCCGACCTGGACCCATGCCCAAACCACGCACTACCTCCTAATTAATCCCTTTCTCCGGGGCCCAACAAGATTTCAGCTTTATTGCACCATTTCCGAGTGCTCCACAGAGCTGCCACTGGTACAAGGATCACATACATCCCTCAGTCCCCCAAAAACCAGACCAGGCATCGTGTGAAACACCCACACTCACCAAACCTCTGGGAGTAACTGGCCCTATTAGGCTACGCTTGGAGACAAGAGCAGTTTAAATTCTAGACTACAAGAAGCCCAATGCCCTACCAGTGCTCTGAGAGACGCCTGGGATCGGAGGAATTACACGGGATGCATTTCTAGATCCCAGTAGTCACTCACCTTGATGATAGGTGGAGCTATAGCTAGATATTTATCTCCGTTGTGGTAGGTGATAGACTCCTGCCCAATGATGATCGCGCCTCCAAAAGGCTCCGGCACTGTGCAGGGGAGAAGAGAAATGTCTTGTTAAAGAACCCGTGCAGCACAATTGAGAAAGAAATGGGAGGGAAGATCTTGTAGAAAGAAGGACCAACCTGCAATGACCATGGAGGCTTCAGCCTCTACGTTCTCCTGTTTCCAAGGGCCTTTGTTAAACTCCTTCTCGCGCAGGGACACCTCGTACGTCTTGACGTGGCGACCCTGAGGGTCCTGAAAGAGAAGGCACAAACGATGACGTGCGTGGATGACAGCCCCACGTGCACAGCAAGAGGCTCCGGAGGCACAGCAACCTGCGAAGCCAGGAGACTCCACCTCATCTCCTGCAAGAGCACCATCACCAGCGAGCTGCTGAGGCTTCCCACCCTGCCCACCTCCTCCTCGGTCTCCCTCCAACCACACGTGTGTCTCAACAGACACCCGCTACCGTTCTCCCTAACTTTATCCACAGGCAGAACAACCTTGGAATAAATCCCTGCGCAAAAAAAAAAACAAAACAAAAGACTGGAAATTATTTTTGCATTTTTTATACAAGGGATTTTCTGGGACTCGTATTCATCTGACGCACAGCTCTACAAATCTGGGCATGAGCGGCATGACGCGATATCGCCACCGCCTCCAGTTCCAGCAAGGCGTTCAGGAATTCAGCTCTGCTGTAGCGGCGAAGGCGCCAGAGCAGCTGAGCTCCCATCTCCATGTTCCTCCGGCCTGGTTTCCTGAGGAAACGTAATCTGCTTGTCAAATAATCCCCCGACGGCTCGGCCGTTCCAGTAATTCCTAGCCCAGTGGGCAATTTCAACCAAGCCTGACGCACACAGAGGTCTCCGAGGCAGAGCATCCACAACGGCTTCACCGAAATACGCGGGGGGTGGAGAAGAGGCCCCCAAAATCAGCTCCCCACTACTGGAAAGGGGGTCTACGCTAAGAAGCGCTTGGGAACCCACACGGGGAAAAGACGTACGAGCACCCAAAGCACAGAGAGGGCTTTGAACGTAACCCTCCGACCAATTTCATGTCTCAAAAGCTAAGGCGAGGCTCTAAATCACAGGGAACCAGGTTTCCTTAGTCACGTTGTTCATAGAACTACTTAAAAAGGACCATTCATCTTTTTATTTATTATGCCTCGCCGCTTTCCAGATCTGAGCACAAGCGTTTTTTGCCTCCCTGTAGCCATCAGCTCTGCAAACAAACACTGGCAGGAAAGCTGGGCACCTCCAGGCTCACCCCTGACAGCCTCTGCCACTCGGAAAACATCCTCACTGACGGCGCTCCGGAGCCTGATGTCCTGGCGAGAGCCAGGGGTGCAGCACCAAGAGAAGGAAAAAGCAGCACCGGCTGCGAGAGAAGGGGAAGCCAGGAGGAGAAATAGCTCTGGGCGGAGGAGAAAGTCGAAGTGGGGTTGTTAAAATGGAGGCAGAGGAGTCAATAATGAACCTTTTGACATTTCTAGACCTTTTTACCCCACACCGCAGCAGCTCTCGAGCTTTTTTCTTTTTACGAACTTCCCCTTTTTGTGGTATCTTCCGCCGGTTTCAGAACTACGCAAAAAATTAGCTCAGACACGGCGCTTCTATTCCGTCCAAATCCTGTGATAATGATTAATAAATTGAGAAGGAATCAAAAGCAGCAGCTTGGGAACGTTCCCCTCTCCACACACACGCAAGTCAGACACCCGGGGACCGAAACAAAGCCAGAGTTTTATGTAAGGCCCAATGAGTCAGAGAGAACTTGCATCTCGCTCCTGCTGCTAGGATAAAAATCGCATTAAGAGTGTTAAGACGTGGAGCAAGCTATTAATTTACTCTTTATTCATAGAATACCTGTTTATAACGAACGAACCATTAACAGGTTTGCTCTGATTTAATCTGTAAAGACGTCAGATTTGCAGATAACACCTTTTTTATTCGCTGACTACATGGGATGACCTTTAAAAGCTCCTTTGATGACCTTAAGGCTCCTCCTTTACGATGCTCTCGAGCACCGAGTGGAAACTGTTGCGCTCCTGTCCAGACCCTGACCCCGAATCCAAGAGTTTGTCCAAATCGCCATCCTTTCGTGCCTCAGTTTCCCCAGCACGCAGCAGCAATGGTACTAATCGAACCCACGGGTACGCTCGGCGCTTTTCAGAGCGGCCTATCATCACTGCTAGGCTTCCTGGCTTTGGGGAAGTCACCCACGCAGCAAACCAAACCCAGAAATACACAGCAACGCTGAAGAGAGCACGCTGGCATTTGTTCAGGTGACAAAGGCGAGCACCAGCTACGCACAGGGCAGGGGAATAGGACCCTCCTGACATGGGGGCACCTGGGCTGCCCTCCCAACCCCTAGTTACGTGGTGACAAAGTCATTTCCCCCCCCCGCCCCGTCTCTACTGAGTAACTGGCAGGGGGGTTCAACAGCACCCACCCCTCTTAAAAATAATAATAGTGGCTTTTGAAAATAGGTGGGGAATAATCAAGCCACTGCTGCCACATAATTAGTAGCTCTCATAGTACGAGTTTGCCACTAAGAGCTACGCTGAAGCTGAACTAAATTCACACCAGATCCTGTGCTGCCGTCCCAGGAGCTTTTAGCCAGGCCCGACTTTGACAAAGCAAAGATAATCCCTCGCTCAGATAACACAGCAAAGGCTCTTTGGTTCACAATCAGCATTTAGAGAAGGGCTACAAACCCTGCCTCTGTGAGGACCCAGGTGATAGGAGAGGTTATGGCCCCTCTTTACACTCCTGGAGTGGCCTCACAAATACCAAACAAGACATACCGCCTTTTTTTTTAAGGGGAAGACTCTAATCTCGCAGGAAACAACTGACTCTGGCTCTAATCCACCTGTTCAGCACTTGCTGGAAAGGCCCACGAGCTCCTCCTGAGTGTTTAAACAAGGAACCAGTCCCATCTAAGCACCAGCTGCCCAGCTTTCCTGTGAGAGAGTGTGGATTCCTCTCTCCCAGAAATGGAAAAAAAGCAGCACAGAGGCACATGGACTTTCCTCGGCTACACAATGACCTGCAGGAGCCAGAACCGTCCCTCGCTCTGCCCAAAGCACCGCCTTCCGTGGGTTCCAGGACACTGACGCTGCTCCAAGCCCTTTGGAAGACCTTTAGAGACCTTGGCTAGTGTGCCAGCAATCTCCAGCACCCTCCACCCGAGTCACCAAATCGACAAGGTACCTGGTAGACGAAGCAGATGGTGGGAGCCTGACAGCCGTAGAGAAACTTCACGTCGATGACTTGGAGCTCTTCCAGGCGGATGTTAAAAGCCTTTAACTCCTTGTTCTCCCGGTCCAGGGGAATGACCTTGAAGAGGCCATCATAGAGCCGCAGGCCGATCATCCGGCACTCTGGGTCGATGATGCCGATGATGCCGGTCTCTGAAGGACGGCCGATGCGATCCTGAGCAAGAGATCCGCAGAGAAGGGAAAAAGAAAGGGCGATTAGCGTCAGAGAAAGATCCCCTTGTGGGACTCGAGAATAGTAGGTACAAGAGTTCGACTTCTACAACTCCCTGCCCACCTCCCAACAGGCTTTAAAACACTGTCTGGCAAGCCAAAGGCGACTTGGCCATCTCCTGCCTCAAGCAGCAGGCCCTTTCCAGCAGCGAAGCTGGCAGAGCTCCCACAGCACACACTTTCTCTCTCCCAGGAACCAGGCGCTCTGGGATCAGATCCTGCAACTGTTTTTCTAATCCCAACTCTCTACTGAATGACCTCGGAGAAGCCCCATCGCTGGCCCGCGCCTCCGCTTTGTTGCTGGCAGAGAGCGCTGCTCCCCGCTGCTGTGAAACGCTTTGATATCCATGACCAAAAATCACCCTACAGAAATCCAACCCCGTTATCAGCTTCCACAGCTCCCTCAGCGTTACTCGGCACGAGGCGATATCAGTATCTCCATACGGCACGAGGCAGAACCGTGGCACGGGAAGATTAAGGACTTTTACCCCAACACACTAACAGGTTACTGCCAGGGCATGGCCACCTACATCTCCCGCCTGTAACCCCCTGCTCGGCTCCACCAACAGCACGTCAGCAGAAGCTCAGTGCCTGGAAACAGATGGAAGATATTTTGGCTTGACAAGGCGACGGAAATCATTCGGCTAACGACTAACATAAAGCCAAAGAGAGATGCGCATTTCTGACCTGCTCAGAAGGTGTGATTTTAGTCCACATAAAACAGAACAAAGGAGAACAGCTACGATTACTAACAATGTTGTATGGCCACGATGGTGAGAGTAACTTCAGCAGTCATGCTTCTGGTATGCAGCGAGTAGAGACCAGCCGCAAAATACATTTCCCAAGGAAAATTCCACTTTACATTGAGTTTTGAGCACTAATTCTCGATACTGCAGGAGTATCGCAGATTAACCTTATTATTCTGCAAACTACCCCGTCGGGAGACAGCTGTAGCTGTGTCCTCAGTTCTTGAGTCTGAGCCTGCAGGCAAAAACCTCTGAAAGTAACAGCAGCAGCAGATGAACCACATCAGAGCCAGTGGTAGACAAAGAATCATAAATAACAAAGCAGAAAACCATCACACAGGCTCACCCTCATCACTGGCACAGTAAAACCATCCCCAAGGAAGGGAATTCGCCCCTTCCAGGTGCTGCAGCTTCACTCACCTGCACGTTGCCGTGAGCACGGGTTATGATATCAATGCTGTCCCCGTTCTGCTTGTACTCCAGGATGCAGGCGTTATACTTGGCTGTCAGGATGAACAACAAATCCTTGCTCTCCCCCTGCGAAAGCAGAGCGGCGGCGTGTCTTCAGGAGGGTGTCACATCCAGCGGCCCCGGAGTACCCGTGCCTGTCCTCCCCGCCAAGCTGGCCAGCAGCCCCCTCCCCGCAGCGCACCCACCTTGGGGCGGAAGAGCTCCATGACGGCGGTCTTGCCGTACATCCCCACCTCCTTGACGGGCCGCAGCCCCTCCGCTGTCACCACATAGATCTCCAGTCGCGTGTTCTTGGCGATCAGCAGGTTCAAATCCTCTGCCGAGGTGAAGTGTCCTGGGAAACGGGGAGAAGGAATCACCGTTGAGCCACAAAGAAGCGACGAGGTGGCACACTGGGGTGCTCTCACTGAACAACCTGCAGGAGCCTGGTGATTTTGGGGAGTCTGGCCTGCAGCCCCACAGCCTCACCCCGAGCACACACCTCCCTGTGGCACCCCAAAACCCCAGCACCTTCCTCCTGCAACACCCGGCCCCCTCAGCAACCACCTTCCCCCAGCTCTGAGCTCCTGTCTTTCCAGAGTAAATCCCATTCCTGAGGGCCCTTTCCCCTACACCCCCTCTCCGAAATACACTGCGACACCCCAAAACACCTCACAATAAGGGAAAACACAGAGACAGAGATCCCCACCACCCCTCCCTGCAGCACCCCAACCCTCTACTGCTCTGTAACCCCCCCCAGGAACCCCACTTCGCCCCCACATGCCAAAACCCCACCGAGCTCTCAGAAACACTCAAGCCCGGCCCGGATCCCCCAGAGAAACCTCACTGCACCCCCAGCTCCCCCCCAGCACCCTCAATGCACCCCCAGTGCCCCACGGCACCTCCATGAACCTCAACACGTCCACACTGCCCCACAGCACCCCCCTAAGAAACTCAAGACACCCCCAGGTCCCTCAATACCTCCCAGCACCCCCAACAAACCTTTAAGGCCCCCCAGCTACCCTTGGTGCCACACAACAAGCCAAGGAACATCAGGGTGCCCCCAGGGCCCCCAGTGCTCCCGCAGCCCCTCTCAGATCCCCCCACACCTCAGCACACCCCAAGGCACCACAGTGCACTCACAGGCTCCCCCCCAGACCTCAGGGAACCCACTGGCTTCTCCCCAGTGCCCCACAACTCCCCCCAGGGGCCTCAGCACCCCCCCAAACGCCCCACAACTCCTCTAGGTGCCTCAGCACCCCCACAGTGCCCCACAAGCTCCCCAAGGGCCTCAGCACACCCCCTCAGTGCCCCACAACCCCCTCAAAGGCCTCAGCACGCCCTCAGGGCCCCACAACCCCCCCAGAGACCTCAGCCCCCGCATGGGCCCCAGTGCCCCCCAGCCCCCCGGTGCCCCGCAGACCCCCAGGAACCTCAACATCCCTCCAGCCCCACGGTGTCCCCCAGGCACCCCTGCGTCCCCCCAGCGTCCCGCAGACCCCCATCACCCCCACAGGCCCCGCCGCCCCCGTTAGGCCAAGGGGTCCTGGCGCCGCCCCCCCGCCGCCGCCGGTACCGGTGACACAGCCGTTCACGGCCGTCGGCTTCTGCGCCGTCACAACGTAGTTGTAGGACATGGCGGCGGCGGGCGGGGGCCAGGGACCAGGAGGCCGGAGCGGGACCGGGGCAGGACGCGGCGCGCAGCGGGAACGGGGCCTGGCGCGGCCTCTCCGCCGCCGTCACCGCCCCTTCCGCCCGCCGCCGCCCTGACGTCAGCGGAAGGGGCCGCACGGTGCCGCTCTAGGCAGCCCGGAGGACCCCCAGGAGCAGACGAGAGGGAAGGTGGGGAAGGGGGGATGCTCCGGCGGGTCCCTGTTTTGGGGGGGTCCCTCTCGGGGTGCCCACCCCCTCGTCACCCCACACTCCCCCAGCAGGTGTCCCTGGTGGGGAGGGGTTGCGCTGCACCATCGGGGTCCTCAGCGTAGGACACGGAGGGATGCACCCCCTCGTCCCCCCGCACCCCAAAAAGGGGGTCCGTGCTGGGGGGGACGGGACGGGACGCTGTCCCTGGGGCAGAGGGGGACACGGGTGGGTGCCCCCCACTTCCCTTTTGCCCCGGGAGGGGATCCCTGCTTTGGGGGGGATGCTCCCACCACGGTCCCCCCCCAGCCCTGCAAGGAATAAGCGCTGGGGGGTTGCTCCCACCCTGGTCCCCCCCACCCCAGGATGGGGTCCCTGCTTGGGGTGGGCGGGGGGGGTGTGTGTGGTGTGTGTGCTCCCATCTTGGTCCTTCACCCTATCAGGGGAGTCCCTGCCGTGGGGCTCGGCCCACCCTAAACATACCCTAGGAGGTTGTCCCCCCCCCTATTTGGGGACAGCACTGAACTCAGCTCCCCCCTCTGACCAGTCACCCCCCGCCCCCCCCGCCATCCCTCCCTGTCCCCCTCCTGCTGTCCACGTGCCAGGCCAGGCTGTCCCCACGGGATCCCCAGGCGGGACGCGGGCCAGCCCCCACCGGCAGCGGACCTTGCCCTCCCCACGGAGTTCAGACTCGGAGCTGAGAGGCTGCAGAGGATCCTACATCCCACCGCCCGCATGGAGGTGAGCCCGGGACGGCGGGGACCCCCCTGGGGTTGGGATGCCGTCCCCGTGCCCCGCCACCCCCCGCCTCTGTGTGTCACCAGGTCCCCAAGAAGCTGGTCAACTCGGTGGCGTGCTGCGCCGATGACGCGCTGGCGGGGCTGGTGGCCTGCAACCCCGGGCTTCGGCTCCTGCAGGGACACCGGGTGGTCCTGCGCGCCGACCTGGCGGCCATCCGGGGACGGGTGGCCCTGTTATCCGGGGGGGGCTCTGGCCACGAGCCCGCCCATGCAGGTGAGCCCCCCACCGCCGCCGCGGGCTGGTTGCCCCCGGCACAGCCCCGAGCAGGTTGTCCCTTTCCGCAGGGTACATCGGTAAGGGCATGCTGACCGGCGTGGTGGCCGGCGCCGTCTTCACCTCTCCGGCTGTGGGCAGCATCCTGGCGGCCATCCGAGCGGTGACACAGGCTGGCGCAGGTAGGGTGACATGGTGGGACACGGGTTGGGGCTTCACCCCTCCGCCGTGGCTTCACTCCCCGCCTCTCCGTGTCCTCCCCTTGCCCCCGCAGCTGGGACCCTCCTGATCGTGAAGAACTACACCGGGGACCGGCTGAACTTCGGGCTGGCGCTGGAGCGGGCGCGGGCGGAGGGGGCCAACGTGCGGATGGTGGTGGTGGGGGACGACAGCGCCTTCGCCGCCCCCAAGAAAGCCGGGCGCCGCGGGCTGTGCGGCACCGTCCTCGTACACAAGGTCCGTAGGGTGACGCTGGTGCTCAGGGACTCACCGTGTCCCTGGGGGGGGGGGGCGGGGGGCCCACGGTCCCTCACCCACCGCTGCCTTTCGCAGGTGGCGGGGGCCCTGGCCGAGGCGGGGGCGAGCCTGGATGAGATCGTCAAGAAGGTGTCGGCGGCCACCAAAGCCATGGGTACACACACAGGACCCCTTGCTGCCCTTCGGGGACCCCCGGGGGTGCTGTGCCTTGTCCTCCAGCTCCCCCCCCCCCCATCCCTCTTGGAAGTTCACAGCCCTGGGGCAAATCAGAGCCCGCCCCCATCAGCCCCAAATCCCCCAGGTTTAACCCCGTCTTCCCTCCCCACACAGGTACTCTGGGTCTCAGCCTGTCCCCCTGCAGCGTCCCGGGGTCCAAGCCCACCTTCCGGCTGGCTGACGATGAGATGGAGCTGGGCCTGGGTGAGTAACCACCCCCCCCCCCCCGCCCCCCTCCATGCCCCGGAGGGGGCTGCTTGCCCCCTGTCCCCCATGGGACAGGCATCGCCCGGTGCGGGAGGTGCCCACAGCATGGGGTGATGCTGCCCCATCTCCGCAGGGATCCACGGCGAGGCGGGAGTGCGCAGGATGAAGGTGAGCGGGGCCCCACTGTCCTGTGTTCCGTGCCCGTCCCGTTTCCCCCCCCCCCCCGCCAAATTCTGCCCCTCGTCACCCCCCTGCTCTGCCCTCACAGGCCCCCTTGTGCCCCCCAGGTGCTGCCGGCGGATGAGGCGGTGGAGACGATGCTGGCGCACATGACGGACCCCTCCAACGCCTCCCGCCTGCCCCTGAGCCCCGGTGAGCCCCCCTAGCCCTCCATGCCCCCCACCCCAGACTCCCTGGGCGGGGGTCTCATTCTGCCCCTTACCCTGCAGGAGCCTCCGTGGTGCTGGTGGTGAACAACCTGGGCGGGCTGTCCTGCCTGGAGCTGGGCATCGTGGCCGGCGCAGCCGTGCGTCGCCTGGGTGAGCGCAGGAGGGACCTTGGGACACCATTCCCTGGCTCTTCTGCTCCTGGGGACCCTTCCTGCAACACCCCCCCCCCGCCACCCCCTTACTCACGCACATCCCCCCGTGCCTGCAGAGAGCCGAGGCGTCCGCATCGCCCGGGCTTTGGTGGGCTCCTTCATGACGGCACTGGAGATGGCCGGGGTCTCCCTCACCCTCATGCTGGTGGATGACGAGCTCGTGAAGCTGATCGGTGAGTGCCCGCCGGCGGGGATGTGGCACGGGACGGGGACGGGGGGGTCCCCGGGTGCTGGGTGACAGGACGGGTGAGGATCCAGCGGAATCCGGCTGAACTGGGACTCGCCTTTCACCTCCTGCTACTCCAAGATGCCGACACCACGGCCATGGCTTGGCCCAACCTGGCCGCGGCACCTGCGACGAGCCAGAGACAGGAGTTGCCAGCACCGAATGAGGGACCAGGGACCGCGCAGCACGAGATCAGCAAGGGTACGGGCAGCCCCAGGGGGCTCGAGTCCCCCCGGGAGCTGTCACCTCCCCGTGCCTCAGTTTCCCTGTCTCCCCCGGGGATGGGCAGGGGTGACGTCTCCTCCCCGCAGGTCCTGGCACAGCGCGGGCCCAGCGGGTCCTGGAGCGGGTGTGCAGCACCCTGCTGGACATGCAGGACAAGCTCAATGAGCTGGACCGTGCGGCGGGTGACGGGGACTGCGGCCACACGCACGCCCGGGCTGCCCGAGGTGGGTGCTGGCACCCTGGGGAGTGCCGGGGGTGGGGGGGCCATGGGCAGGGGACTTGTGGGGAGAGGGTACCCCAGCCATCACCGCCCAGGAGCGGGGGCTTCCTTGGGACGTCCGTTCTTGGGGAGCCCTGAGCTGTTCTCTCCAGCTGGGGAGAAGGATCTGCCCCCATGCTGCCCCTCCCTGGGGTACAAGGTGCCCCCCGGCTGTCCCTTCCTAGGGGACAAGGTCCCCACACCCTGGGAGTCACAGCCCTGAAGTGCCGCTGCGTCCAGCAGCAGCTGCCCCAAGGCACGGAGTGGGGGACAATCCCCCTTTGTCCCCCAGGGACAGAGATCAGCAACGGTACGGGCAGCCCCAGGGGGCTCTAGTCCCCCAGGAGCTGTCACCTCCCCGTGCCTCAGTTTCCCTGTCTCCCCCAGGGATGGGCACGGGTGACATCTCCCACCCACGGCTCTTGACACAGCGCGCGTCCCCCAAGGGACAGATGGGTGCCCCTGGGGTGTTTAAGGGCCCACGGCTGCCCCCAGGAGAGATGGGGGTCCCTGGGGCTCCGTGGGTCGGCCGAGGGGAGCACCCCCAGCCCATTCTCGCCCCCGTCCCTGCAGCCATCCAGGAGTGGGTGCGTGCCCGGCCCCCGCCGGCAGCCCCAGCCCAGCTCCTCTCCGCCCTGGCCGACCTGCTGCTGGAGAAGATGGGGGGCTCCTCCGGCGTGGTGAGTGCGGGGCGAGAGGAGGGATGGGGTGGGGGGGACACCCTGGCTGTGCCACCACCGCGGGCGGTGACGGGGACGGTGTCCCCGGCAGCTCTATGGGCTCTTCCTGACGGCGGCCGCCTGGCCCCTGCACAACCGCAACGACCTCCCAACGTGGGCTGATGCCATGGATGCCGGCATCGAAGCCATGCAGCGGTGAGTGCCGCGGGACCCCTCCCGGGACCCCCAAATCCCTCTGCAAGACCCTGACAACCCCCTGCACCCCACGCAGGTACGGAGGAGCTGCGCCGGGGGACAGGACGATGGTGAGTACTGGCATTCTGGGGGACGTGGGGCAAAGCCAGCTCGCTAGCCACGGGGGCTGGCAGCCTGGCCACGGCACTGGCTCTCAGCCCCTTTCCCCATCTCTCCCAGTTGGACTCGCTGTGGGCTGCGGCGCAGGCTCTGCACGCCCTGCGCAGCCCCGGTGCCGACCTGCTGCAGGTGCTGGCCACCGCCGTGCAGGTAACTGGCAAGGGACAGGGTGGGAATTGCCACGCTGGGCTGGCCCGGTGACATGCCAGCTGGCCCGGCCCGGTAACATGCCAGCTGGCCCAGCCGCATCCTGAGCAGACCCTGTTTTTCCCCGGCAGAGCGCAGAGGCCGCGGCGGAGGCCACCAGGCACATGGAAGCCGGGGCGGGCAGAGCCAGCTACATCAGCTCTGCCCAGCTCCTGCAGCCCGACCCCGGGGCGGTGGCGGCGGCGGCCGTGCTGAAGGCCGTGCTGGAGGGGCTGCGGAGCTGAGGGTTCCAGGGGTGACAGGGGACTCGGCCACATGCCCCACGTACACCCAATAAAACCTCGTGGTCCCCCTAAGCTTGGTCCAGAGCATCCATCACCACGAGAGTGATGGGATGGTGGGGACTGGGGCTGGTGGGGATGTGGCCGGCTCCTCCAGGATGTGTCCCCACGCCAAGGGGGACAGGAGCAGAGCTTATAGAACGGTTCAGGTTGGGAGGGACCTTAAAGATCACCCAGTGCCACCCCCTGCCCTGGGCAGGGACACCTCCCACCAGCCCAGGTTGCTCCAAGCCCCGTCCAACCTGGCCTTGAACCCCTCCAGGGATGGGGCAGCCACAGCTTCTCTGGGCAACCTGGGCCAGGGGCTCACCGCCCTCACAGCAAACAATTTCTCCCTCAGATCTCATCTCAATCTCCCCTCTTGCAGTTTGAAACCTATCCAGCTGGTCCTGTGCTCCAGCGTGAGCGTGACTCTGCTGGGGAGGGAGGAAGGAAGCTTCTGGGCTGGCCACGAGTCCTCCCCACCGGGTGCTGGGAGGGGAAACCACTGGGCTCACATGGCCCCAGGCACGGGGCCTGGAAGAGGCTCTGAGAAGGGGACAAAGAAGAACTGGGGGACGGGGAAGAGCCTGCCCCCCAGCACAGGGTGGCCCCAAGCTGGAGCAAGGGCCTGGGGTGAGCAGGGGAACCGGCCAGCGTGAGCCCAGGCTACCGAGGGGGGTTCAAGCTACCAGGACAACCCAGGTCTTCAGAGGGGACACAGCCCCCAGAGAGCATGGCTGGGCTCAGCCAGCACCGAGACCTGCTCCCCAGGCACCCACCACTCCTGCCCCAGCCCCTGGTACCCCCCTTGTCCCCAAGGACGTGGGCGCAGGAGCGCTGCAGAAGCCAGCGGTTTATTACGTGTCCACAAGAGCCCTGGGAGGCTGCTCAGCTGGTCCCCGCACCCGCGGGGCGAAGGGAGAGGCACAAACAGCCCGATGAAGGGCAAGGCACGGTGCGAGGGTCCCCTCTGTCCCCACTGCCCTGAGCTGGGCACCCTCGCACAGGAGACAGTCGGGGGGCAGCAGCGCTGCCAGGCACAGGGGTGCTCCTCCGGTGGCTTCTGGTCCGACGAGGCTCTGACGGCTCCGGCCGCTGCATTGAGCGATGGCGCTGCGTGGTCCGGGGAGGGCTCGAGGGCAGCCAGTTTGGCACGGAGCGAGGTCCAGGCGCAAGGGGCCAGCTGGACCTGGCAGGAACTGGCAAGCAGAGACCCGAGGACGCAGGCGGGAGCATCACGCTGCGGCTGCCCCCATCCTACGGCAGGCAAGAAGCCAACGCCAGGCCACGAAAGAGGCAAAGAGACGTCCTCGCCGCAGCACGTCTCTGCCGTTAAGGATGCTGTGCCCGTGCCTCCCGCAGGCAGATGCGCGTCGGATACAGGCAGATGGAGTCCCCGGTGAGGGCAAGGTGACAGGCCAAAGGCAGGGCTGGCAGAGCAGGCAGGGGAGCGACGGGGATGAAGAGCTCGGGGCTGGCAGTCCCGGGAGGGCAGGGAGAGGCCTCGACAGGCGTCAGCGCTCGGCGGTGAGCAAGGGCTGTGGGGAGAGCGTGGGTGAGCCCGGTGCCTGCGCCCCCCGGTCCTCCCCACCCCGGGGACGGGCCAGCCGGGGCTGCGGTGCGAGGCAGGTCCCCCAGCTCGGCTCCCCAAAGCCACCCTGTGACCTGCGTCCCCCCACAGCGGAGCTGGTACCTGGCAAGAGTCCGGGGAGTCGGCGTCAGGGCGCTTCCAGCTCGGCCTGGACAGGGCGCCCAGGACCAGCACCCCAAAGAGGAGGATGAGGAGACCCAGAGTGTTGGCAAAAACAGCCTCAGGAGGCAGGAGCTTGTACGCCGTCGTCCCATTCTTCCTTGGGAGAAGAAGGGCCAAGAGCTTTCCCGGATGCGCCCAGCATTCCCCTGAGCCCACACAACCCCATACCCCCCTGCAGCAGGGAGCTGTGCAGGTTAACCACGCGCCTCAGTGAGGAATCGCTCGCTTCCCTCCTCCACCCAGTGCTCGGTTTCACTCCATGCCACTTCTGGCACTGAGAGGCAACGAACAGCCCAATTTCCCCCCTCCAAGCCTCCCTCCCTGCAAAGGCTCTCCCCACGCCCGCCATGATGCTCACAGGCTGAAGAAGAGCTTCTCATTGATGCCTGACACGCACGAAGCTACGGACAGCAGGAGGATGATGGAGCCGAAGAAGACGTGGATGGGCTTGTAGAGGGCACGGAGCCAGGTAGGAGCCCAGGGCAGCAGGAAGGCGCTGAAGCCGGCCACCCACTGCAGGGAGGGAAGGTGAGCGGGCGACGGGCACGAGGGGACGGGGTGAGGGAAGGTGAGCGGGCGACGGGCATGAAGGGATGGGGTGAGGGAAGGTGAGCGGGCGACGGGCACGAGGGGACGGGGTGAGGGAAGGTGAGCGGGCGACGGGCATGAAGGGATGGGGTGAGGGAAGGTGAGAGGGCGATGGGCACGAGGGGACGGGGTGAGGGAAGGTGAGCGGGCGACGGGCACAAGGGGACGGGGTGAGGGAAGGTGAGCGGGCGACGGGCATGAAGGGATGGGGTGAGGGAAGGTGAGCGGGCGACGGGCATGAAGGGATGGGGTGAGGGAACGCGAGAGGGTGACGGGCATGAAGGGATGGGGTGAGGGAAGGTGAGAGGGCGACGGGCACGAGGGGACAGGGGGCTAGAGCAGCACCCACCTGGCAGGAGAAGAGCAGCACGGTGGCCAGCCCCAGCCAGCTGTGCAGCGAATACATGTTGGGCGTCCCGTTGTCGTTGTGGAAGCGAAAGACGGCCACCAGCCCCAGCACGGCCAGGACGAAGGCTGCCAGGGCCAGGGCGCCGTGCAGCACCTTCCAGGGGAACTTGGGGCCTCTCCAGGCGGGGGGCAGGCGATACACCAGGGCCGCTGTTGGGCGAGAGGGTCAGGCAGGAGCCGTGCCAGGGCCGCGCCGCACCGCCCCGCACGCCCCCGCTCACCTGCGCCGTACAGCACCACCATGCCCGTCACCATCAGCACCGGGTGCCAGTTAAACATCTGGGCGCTGCCATCCCAGGCAAAGCCACCGCGCCAATGCTGGCACCAGGCGCTCACGAAGGCCACGCAGACGAAGCCCAGGCCGCCCAGGAAGGCGCAGAAGGGTAGGAAGGGCAGATCCAGCATCTCCGCGACGGGACGGCGATGCCTGGGGAAAAGCAAGGTGTCCGCTCAGCCGCCGCCGGGGTTTTCTGCCGCCACCGGCTCTCGCCTGCGTGCAGACACTCCCAGGGAGGAGCCAGACTGAAAGGGGAACGAGGCACCCCGAGGAGGGGTGGCCGTGGCCCAGCTGCTCCCTGGCCTGGGAAGGACGCCAGGGCTGCAGCGGGCCAGCTGGGGACACGCAGGGTGAAACCGGCTCCTTCAGAGCCAGATTCCTGGGCAGCAACCCTCCGTGCGGCCCTGGCAGGCTGCGCCCCAGGGCCGTGCCCAGGGGACAGTAGCAAGGACCTCACAGGGGGTCTAGGTGTCTCCTGTAACCTTACACCTTTCCACAGCCCCCCCAGCCCCCCCTACGTTGTCCCCAAGAACACACTGATCTGATCCCCTCCCTCTCACACACACTTACCCTCTCTCCGTCCCCCCAGCACCCCCAAACCTGCACCCCAGCTCCCCTTCCGTCTCCCCATTGACACCTCTCGACCCCCCCTCAGCACCTTGTACCCCTCCAGCTGCACCCACAGCACAGAACTCTCCGCAGCTGGGTGCGAGGAGACATTCTTGTACCCCCCTGACCTGGACCCTGGCAGCCCCAGCACCCCGGCTCCCTCCTGCCCAACTCTGGGCCAACCCTCGCCCCACCTGCTCCAGGAGGGTTGGGGGGACCCGTGGGCAACAGCCCCACAATCCAGCCTGGGCTGGGGAGCGGGACTAGCACGGCCCTGCCCTCGGCGCTGCCCTCAGCCCACGGGGCTCGAGCAGGTGACTGGCAGGAGCCTGGCTGCGCTCATTTGCCTGGTGATTTGCATCTGCCTCCAGAAATAGATATTTATGTCCCTCCTAGGGCGGGGGATGGCCCTGTCTGCCCCAGATTGGCCGCCCCACGGGACCGTGAGAGATGAGGTGGGTGGGACAAAGCCCCGGCGCTGCGTAGGGATCACAAGCTCAGCCGCCCACTCACGCCGAGGCCTTGCAATGCTCGCCATGGCGCTGAGCGGCCCCACGGCTCCCCTGGGCCTGTCCCCACGGGTCCCTCAAAGCCTGGGCCTCAAGGTTCCCCTAGGCCTGAGAACATGAGGCCTGGCCCCACGGCTCCCTTAAAGCCTGGGCCCCAAGGTTCCCCTGGCCTGGGGACATGAGGCCTGGCCTTATGGCTCCCCCAAAGCCTGGACATCAAGGTTCCCCTGGGCCTGGCCCCATGGCTCCCACAAAGCCCGGGCCCCAAGGGCTCCCCTAGGCCTGGCCCCACAGCTCCCCTGGGCCCGCGGACATGGGGCCTGGCCCCACGGCTCCCCTCGGCCTACAGGCATGGGGGCCAGCTCCACAACTCCACCACAGTCCCCCCACACCTGGTAACACAGGGCCTAGCACCACAGCTCCCAGCACCCCGGGAACACGGGGCCCGGGGACACGGGGCCTGGCTCCGAGGCTCCCCCGAACCCGGAACACAGGGCGCCGCGGCTCCTTCCCGGTCCCGGGAACAGGGAGCCGGCCCCACGTCTCTCCCAGCCCCGGGGACGCGGGGCCCGGCCTGGTCCCGGGGCCGTACCTCAGGCCCGCCCGCCGCCCGCCGGGCCCCGCCGCCCCCTCGGCCTCGCCGGCCGCCTCCATGTTGGCCGGCGCCGCTCTGGCCGCTCGCCTCGGTGGTGGCTCCCGCCCAACACCTCCTGGGCCGGCGGCCAACGAGAAGCGGCGGCCAGAGCGGCGGTTCCTCCAGCCGCCCACTTCCGCCCCCGCCTCGGTGGCCGCGCCGTTGCCGTGGAGACGGAAGATGGCGGCCGCAGGTCAGCGCTGGGGCTGCTGCCGGCAGGTGGAGGGTGGGAGGCGGCGGGGACTGCCGGCACCTACAGCCCCGGGCACCCCGGATTGAGCCGGTGGGGTGGGACGGGGACCCGGGGGGGGGGGACGGACACAGGACCTGGGGGACCCCCGGTGGCGCTGCGGCCTCCTCAGGGACTGGGGTGGAGGGGAAGGGGGTGGCCGGGGGCTGCGTGGGGAGGCAAGAGGGGACCAGGGGGCCACGCAGGGTGAGGACCTCTGCGTGGTGGCTGTGTGAAGGGAGGTGGCACGGGACCCGGGGGTGGCATGGGACCTGGGCGTGCGGGGAGCTGCCCCCTTTCCACCCCGCATCCAGCCCCGTGGCTCCCTTTCAGAGAAGGAAGGCTTCAGCGCAAGGGGACACAGGGGATACCCTATTTTCCTGGGCACCCCCCCCCATGCCACCGCCTTACCTCCCTCTGTGTCACGCCCTGCCCTGCCGCTGTCCCCAGGCAGCGCGCGTCCCCAGCTGGCTGTCAGCAATGGGAGAAGCAGGCGGAGGGGCTGTGCCTCCTCGCTTGTCCCCAGCCAGCCCCGCTCCCTCGCCGTGTCCTCGTCCCCTCTCTCTGACCAGCTGCCCCAGGCAGGGTGCGCGGTCCTGGGGTGGGGCGGAGGAGAGCGATGTTGGGACACGGCGTGCCCAAACCTGTCCCCGTAGCGTGGCCTGCTCAGCACTGCCCATGGAGCCGTCGGCAGGTTTAGGGTTTGTCCAGTGCCAGAGGTGTGAGTAACCTGCCTGGACGCTGCTCCCTGGAACTCGCACGTCTCCTTCGTCCCTGTGTTTCTTCCCGTCTTTCTCCTGAGATCAGGGCAGCTGTGAGGCTGGAGGGCGGGTGGGAGAGACCGAACCTGAGGGTGCTGTGTGGTGAGAAGAGAGGGGAGACAGCTTATTTGTGAGAACCCAGCCTACAGACCAGGGGCAGAGCATGGCTCTGCATCGGCATGCTAAAAACTGTCAAGATCTGCTGTTGGTTTGATTTTGCTTTGGGTTTCCTGGCAGAGGGGGTTCGTGAGGTGCAGGGGGGTGCATCCCACCCTGCCAAACAAAACCTCCGCTCCCCCTCCAGGTCCCGGCTTTAGGGAGAGGCGACGCTGAGCCCCTCACAGCTCCGGACCATGAGCCGGCTCTGCCGCTGGGGATGCCGGGGCTGAGGGCTCCAATCCCCGGAGAAGGAAGATGCTCCAAACCAGCAACTACAGCCTGGTGCTGTTCCTGCAGTTCATCCTGCTTTTCTACGACCTCTTTGTCAACTCCTTCTCGGAGCTGCTCCGCACGGCCCCCGCCGTCCAGCTCGTCCTCTTCATGTGAGCACCAGGCAGACGTAGCATGTAGCGTGGTGAGGCAGGAGGGCTGGGGTCTCACCACGTCTCTCTCCTCCTGCAGCATCCAGGACATCGCTATTCTCTTCAACGTCATCATCATCTTCCTCATGTTCTTCAACACCTTCGTCTTCCAGGCCGGGCTGGTCAATCTTCTCTTCCACAAATTCAAGGGGACCATCCTGCTGTCGGCGGCCTACCTGGCGCTCAGCATCTCCTTCCACGTCTGGGTGATGGTAGGTTGGGGTGGGCTCGGGGCGGTCGGCTACTCCTGAGGGCAGGTGGCACGGGCAGCATGGGCAACGGTTTGCTTGCTTTGCTCGCCACAATCCCCTGCTCCCTTCAGTCCCTCCCTGATGAGAGGAAGGTCACGATCTACCACCGCAGGGACAGTTTGGTGTCCCCCTGCATGACCCCGCTGTAGACATCAGGCTGGAAGGGAGCTGCCCCATCCCGACCCCTTCCCTAAGGGCCACGACATGCTGGAAAATCCTCTTTCCCCAGGGGAAGCCCAGCTCTGTGCTGGCACAGAAGCCCATGCTGGGGTAATCCCCGCTGAAGGCCGTGACAGCAGCTCCTGGTTTACCTGGAATTAATCCCCAGCAAACGCCAGCACTCAGGGCTTGGGGGCGGCCCCCTCCCGGCTGGCACCGAGGGCTGTCGGGGATCCTGGCTCCGTCCAGGCAGCGTCTTTCCCTTCTCTCCCTCATCTAAACTCCCTCCTGTCCCCTGCCTCAGCCCCGAAGGAACAGCCCCCGTGTCCTGCCCAGCCCCTGGGCAACCTCCAGCCTCTGGGTAAAGGTCCATCCCCACGTTGCTGCCCTGGTGCAGGGGAAATGCTTCAGGCTGGGCCAGTGGCCATCCCGTGCCAGGGTGCCTGAGCAGGCCACCGCGTCGGCGCTGCCCACGCCATCCGGGCTGGGGATTGACGGGGATTTACAAGGATCTGAAGTCTGAAGCCAGAATAGGTCCCGGCTCGCTGGCTAAATCCCCTGAGCTGCTTAACCTTTGGGGTGGGGGGCTGCTCCCCGAGCCGGCGGCGTCTCCCCTGGCCCGTGCACAGCCCCTAAACTCACAGATGTCTTATCCCCGGCTCCTGTCCTATCTCAGAACCTGCGCTGGAGGGACTCCAGCCGCTTCGTGTGGACCGAAGGCCTGCAGACCCTTTTCGTTTTCCAGCGGCTGGGTAAGGGCTCACCATCACAGGATCCCTGGGGGGGTGTGTCCTGCCCCTTTCGGGGAGCCCCTGGGGGCAAAGGTGGGTGCCCACCCTCACCCCCCCCTCCCTCCCGCAGCGGCCGTGCTCTACTGCTACTTCTACAAGAGAACCGCGGTGCACCTGGGGGACCCCCTCTTCTACCAGGACTCGCTCTGGCTCCGCAAGGAGTTTGCCCATTTCCGCGGCTGATGGCTCCCCTCGGGCTCTGGGGGACCCACCGTCTTTCCCCTCGGCTCCCCAGAAGCCCCCGATGTCTCTCTGTTCCTCACGGGCCCCGCTGGGGACGGGGACGGCTCAGCCACCTTTCTCCCAGGGACCAGCCTTGGCACCGGTGCAGCTCCTGCGGATGCTGGGAGCCAGTGGAAAGCCGGCGGTGCATCCCAGCTGTGCGTCAGGAAGGTCCATCCTGGCGTCACAACCCCCCTTGGGACTTGAGTGTTTTTGTAAATGGTAAAGAAATAAATTGGCTGAATTTTCCAGAAGCTGCCTGGTGTCTGTGTGCCCTGCGCTCCCCCCTCTGGCTCTTCCCTGCCGTCCTGGCAGCTTTACTCACGCCTCGCTGCACTTGCAGCCACAGAATTCCCACCTCGCACCGCGTGGGACGCTCGGCCCCGCGTAGGGCTACCGGGGCTACCCACCCACCCCATCTCTTAGCCCCGGTCCTGGCCCGGCGGCGGGACTCGAACCGGCGATTCAGGGGCTCGGTCCTCCTGAACCATAGAGAGGGACGGAGAGAGCGGCGGAGGCCGCTTTCCCGCCCAGCGCCGCCGGGAGCGAGGGCGGCGGCGGCGGTTCCCATGGAGATGGAAGATGGCGCCCAGGAGTGAGTGCGGGGCCGCTGTGGGCAGCGGGGCCAAGAGCCGCGGTGGGGCGGGGGGGACAGCGGGGCGTGGGGTGGGACCGGGAGCCGGCCAAGGCGCAGCGGAGCCTGGAGCGGGCCCGCGGTTCGGCGGGAGGTGGGGGGGAGCCGGGCCGGGCCGCCCCCGCCCACGGCCGCCTTGGGCCCCGCAGGCCGCCAGCGCTCCTCGGCGCCGCTTCAGGTCCTGCTTTTCCTCAACGGCTGGTACAGCGCTACCTACTTCCTCCTGGAGGCCTTCGTCTTCGTGTACAAAGGTGAGCCCCCCATCCCAGCCCCCTCCCGGGCACCCCCAGGGGAGCAGCCCCCTGCCCCGAGGCCAGGCTGTGGGTGCAGGCCCTGAGGGCGGCCATGGCTGTGCCCGCAGTGCTGCTGCTGCCCTACCCCTTCACCAACCTGGTGCTGGACGTGGTGCTGCTCTTCCTCTACCTCGGCACTGAGGCCACCCGCATCTTCTTCGGTAAGTCGTCTACTTTATGGCATCCAGAGGGATCCGGACAGGCTGGAGAGGTGGGTCCATGCAAACCTCATGGAGTTCAACCAGGCCAAACGCTGGGTCAGGGCAACCCCAAGCACAAATCCAGGCTGAGTGGAGAATGGCTGGAGAGCAGCCCTGAGGAGAAGGACTAGGGGGTGTTGGTGTATGAGAAGCTCAACACAAGCTGGCACTGTACGCTGGCAGCCCAGAACCCCCCATGTCCTGGGCTGCATCCCCAGCAGCATGGGCAGCAGGGCGAGGAGGGGGGGGATTCTGCTCCTCTGCTCTGCTCTGGGAGACCCCCCTGCAGTGCTGCCTCCAGCGCTGGGGCCACCAGCAGCAGAAGGACACGGAGCTGTTGGAGCGGGGCCAGAGGAGGCCCCGGAGATGCTGGGAGGGCTGGAGCCCCTCTGCTGGGAGGACAGGCTGAGAGAGCTGGGGGGGTTCAGCCGGGAGAAGAGAAGGCTCCGGGGAGACCTTCCAGCCCCTTCCAGGCCCTCAAGGGGCTCCAGGAAAGCTGGGGAGGGACTCTGGATCAGGGAGGGGAGCCGTGGGACGAGGGGGAAGGGTTTTCCACTGCAAGAGGGGAGATTTGGATGAGATCTGAGGCAGAAATTCTTTGGTGTGAGGGTGGTGAGCCCCTGGCCCAGGGTGCCCAGAGAAGCTGTGGCTGCCCCATCCCTGGAGGGGTTCAAGGCCAGGTTGGACGGGGCTTGGAGCAACCTGGGCTGGTGGGAGGTGTCCCTGCCCAGGGCAGGGGGTGGCACTGGATGGGCTTTAAGGTCCCTTCCAACTCTAACCATTCTGAGTCCTGGGGAAAGCAGCAGTGCAGGGACAGCGGTGTCTCCCAGGGTGACACGGGGCTCCAGAGCCCCCAGGGAACCCCTGGCACCGTGGTGGTGCTGTTCACCGTGTCCCCCCACTCCTAAGGGGCCCACAGGCCTTGTGGGGGACACCCCCCCTAACCGTGTGCCCCCCAGGGTCCAAGGGCAACCTTTGCCAGCGGAAGGTGCCGCTCTCCATCAGCCTGGCCCTGACCGTCCCGGCGGCCGTGATGGCGACCTATTACCTGCTGCTGCAGACCTATGCCCTGCGTCTGGAAGCCATCCTCAGCGCCATCCTCCTCCTCTTCTATGCCGTGGAGCTGCTGCTGGGCGTCCTCCTGCTGGTCTCCTTTTCCAGGTACCGCTGCCATGCAGGGAGCTGGGCGACGCCTGGGTGCCAGCGCAGTGAGCTGCCATCCCGGTTTGGCGCTGACACGTCCCCAATTTTCCTTCTTGGCAGCGTGGATTCGTACTGAGGCCCCGCGCCGCGCCAAAGGACCCGGCACAGGTACGCGAGGTGGCGGGGAGCCCCGCTGCTGGCTCCGCCACCCAAACCAGACCCACGCCGGTGCCCGCGGGCAGGGGACATCTCCACCCAACCCGCTGCCACCCGGGACGCGGCCCCCAGGGCTTGTGACACGCAGGTCAGTTCGAGGTACGGAGAATTATTATTTTTTTTTTTTTTTCTACTGCCTTCTCAGAATAATTCACTATTTTCCAATAAATATTTATTTTTACCTGCTGCCTGGGCACGTGGCTTCCCCCCGGGGGGCAGCGGGCTGGGCGTGAAGCGCATGAGGAGCTTCCAGCACTGCCCCGCTGCCCCCCGAGACAGCTTGGGGGGCACAGGAGCCCCTCAGAAGTGTCAGAGGATGGTGAGGGTCGGGGACGGCAGCCACAGGGCCACTAATAGTCCCCAAGCGCTGCTCTTCCCTCCCACAGTGGCCCTAAAACACCCTCACCCCCACTCATTACCTAAAAAGACGGTGGCAACAGAAGGACCCGACAGCGCCGTATAAAAGATTGACAACGTCATCAAGTTTATTACACAATTTCCAACCTATCAGAAAGACAAACAAATCTAGTCACTGCGAGCAGGAGGGGCAGCGCCTCGCTGGGTGGTTAATAGGGGTTTGCTCTGCACTTTTCCCCCCACTATTTGGAAAGAAACTAAAAATTTGTGTCGGTAAGTAAAAAAACAGAACTCTCCCACCGAGCGCTTCCCCCCACCTCCTCCCGGCACTCACCCGCTTCGCCGGCACCTCGTGATACTTTACAAGATGGGTTGTTTTTTTTTTTTAATATTTTTTTTTTCACGGGATTTTACCCTAAAAGACCTCCAGAGCTGGGTTTCTCCTGTCCAGCAACAGTTCAGAGGGTGACGCCGCCCGGCCAGCAGCCCTGGGGGCTGGCACCCGCTCTCGAAGTCACCCTGTGTCCCCTCTCAGCTCACCCTGACCCCCCCCCCCCGCCCCGCCTCAGGCTCCCCCTCTCCTGCTGGGGGGACCCGTGTGAAGTCCCTGCAGCCCGGAGAGGCGTGGGGATCGGGGGGCTCCTGCCTGGCTGCGCAGCCGGGCTGGGGAAGGGAGAGCCCCCAGCACCACCCGGGGGACAAGCGGTCCCCGAGGGCAGCCGGACATGGGGTGGGGGGGCGGTCACAGCCTGCCCTGCCTCCTCTGCTTCCTCTAAAACAAGGAAGGTGCTGCGGGAGAGGCCGGCTCCGCACAAGGCCCCACCAGCGCTTGGAGCTGGTTTTTTGGGAGATGAGAGCGGAGGTGGTGATGCCGCTGCGGCGAGCCGGCGCGGAACGTTGTGGCAGAGGGAGGGGGCGACCCCCCAGCCCAGCTCCAGCCCCCCAGTCCCCAGGGCAGAGAGGAGAGAGAGCCCATGCTCTCCTCTCAGAGGCGTAGCGCAGCATCTGACGGGACAGGGTGGCCCATGCTGGGACCGCCAGGGTGTGATGGGGACAGGAGTGTCCCCAGATGAGGCGAGAGGATGGTACGTGGCAGAAGACCCCATACCGCTTCCAGCAAACCCAGGCACGGGGCTGGGAGCCGTGCGCCTGCGAGCCCCCGCGCTCCACGGCACGGGATCCATCCCCTTCAGCCACCCCCGGAGAGGAAAGGGCTCACAAACCTCCCTCCGTGGAAAAAAAGCACCATTTCTCTTTGGGTCCAAATGTCCACAGAGCGGAGCAGGGCGGCCCGGGCGTTCCCCGGCTCCCCGCCTCTCCCCGGGAAGCAGCAGTAGCGGTGGGTGCGGGCAAGGGCTCAGGCCCCAAAGGCCACGAGGTGTCGGTGGGAGTCCCGCCGGGGCACGGCACGGCTTTCCTCGGGTGCCCGGAGAGAGTCGAGGGTGGCGGGGAAGGGGTAGGGGAGGTGGAGCGGCCTCGGTCACGTAGTCCTGGTCGAGGTGAGGAGATACGAGTCCATTAAAAACCACTTACTGCCAAACTCCTGCGGGGAGAGATGAGAGGAGCGGTCAGAGCAGCACTGAGCACCCTTCCCACCCCCTCGGCCCTCGAGACCCCGCACCACGGCACTGCAGCGCCCTGTCACCGGCTCACCTGTCTCAGTGATGCCGGTCCCTCTCTCTGTCCCTGTCCCGATGTCGCTCGTGCTCCCGGTTCCGCTCCTGGAAATAGTCTTCGTGCCGATCCTCGCTGTGGAGAAGGTCCCGGTGTCGCCGGCTGCTTTCGCGGGACCGGCTGGGAGAACGCTCCCGAGATCGGTGTCTTTTCCTAGGGGAAAAAAAAAAAAAAAGAAGAAAAGGCTTTCGGTCACCTCCAGGGAGGATCTCGCTGGTGCGGGGAGAGAGACGGCGAGTTAATTATCAAGATGGGGTGCAAGGAAGCCACCCCCACGTGGCTCCAGAGCCACCAGTACCTGGAGGAGCTGCTGCTGGCGCTCGTGCTGTAGGACTTGGCTTCGATGCCGTGCAGACAGTCTTTGAGGGACGAGAGGAGGACGCGGCACCGCTCGTCGTTGGCGACGCGGGACTGCTTGATGACGGCGATGGCCGTGAGGAGGGTCTCAATGGCGTCGCTGTAATCGCCTGGGGGGAGCGGAGCAGGGCTGAGGGATGTGGACCTGCCGTGGGATGGGGTGGGGGGGGGGGGTGGGGGGGACACAACGGCGTGTGGGGACACGGTCACCGTTACCTGCGCTGGCGCCGGACACTGCCTTGGAAATGGCGCTGCTGGAGATCGCCCGGTTCCTGTTCATGATCTCCTCGAACTCCACTTCGCTCACAGGGGGAGGTGGCGGGCCGAGCTCCCGGCTGTGCAGGAGGCACACGTGGGGGTCAGCGTAGCCCCCCCCCAGTTCGGTACCCCCGCCCCCTTCCTCCGCCCCATCTCACCTGCTGTGGTTGTAGGGGGCCATGGCCTTGCCGTAGGTGTCCGGTGGAGGACCCAGTGCCGCGTTGGGTGGGGGGAAGAAGGCAGGGTTGAGGTGTAGGGCAGGGGGGACAGCCCCCGGGGGTGGCACAGCCAGGTGGGGGGGCAGTCGAGGCGGCGGGGGCATGAGATGCTGGTAGTGGATGCCGGGAGGAGGCGGGGGGACGCCGAAGCCGGAGGAGAGGGGTGGCGGGGGCGGCATCGGCGGCGGGGGCAGCCCCATGAGGGGCAGGGCGGCGGGGGGGCGGTTGAAAAAAGGCAGGACAGAGGGGGGTTTCTCCAAGCGGGCAGGCGGCAAGGCATTCTCCGTCGGCGTGGCACGGCCATCCACTGAGTCCACGGAGTCCCGGGAGTGAGCCCTCGGCGGCACACCTGCGAGCAGCACAGGAAAAGAGCCATGAGTCGCAGCCAGAGGACCTGCAGGTCTCGGAAACCTCCTCCTCCTCCTCCTCTTCCTCCCCACCCACGGCGACCGGCGCAAGGACCGTCCTCTCCCGCAGCCCCAGTGAGGTCCGGCCTCAGGAGAGCTCAAGGTGCCCAGAGAAAGATCCAGCCAGCCAAACGTAGCCTCCGCTTCCACGTGCCTCCAAGAGGGTACCAGCTCTCCAGCAAGACCCCGGCTGCCCGCACGGTGCCCCAGGGACGCTCGCTCTCAGCCAACGGGGCTCTGCGGAAGCCGCCGAGCAAGCGGGAGCAGGTTATGGGGACAGAAGCGAAAAGCCACAGGAAACGGCGAGAGATCCCCAGCAGAGAGGTCGCTTTGGGTGGTCCTGAGTCCCCAAAGACATTAAATGACCCAGAGAGCCTGTGGGTTCGGAAAGGCCTGAGCACGGAGGAACACGAGGGGACAGAACCCAAGTGCCGACAGCAACGGAGCTGCTGGAGGAAAGAAAACTCAGGGCCTGAAGAGAAGGAAGGGAACCCTTGCTGTGTCCAAAAAGGCTTCGAGGATGAAACAGGAGAGGTACGACGGAGGGCACTGCCTCTGCCCAAGCCCCTCGGGGGAGCCACGGCTCCCCACCGGGCCTTGCCGCTCTGACGGCCGTCAAGCAGGGCCCCGTTCGGGCACCGGCGCTGCCGAGCAAGGGTTCATGTGAGCTCGGGACAGGCCGAAACTCAGCCTCCCCATGCCCGGCGAGGCGAGAGGTGGGAGAAGGGAACACGCCCTGCTCCACCGAAACGTGAGGGCAGGTCGGGACACCATCTAACAGCGCACGGTGCTGCCAAGCAGCAGATCACCGCGGGCACTGGAGCTGAAGGGAGGGTGCGAAGGTCACGGCTACCCCAACTGCAACTGGGCCAGGGCGCTTAGAAAGAAGGGTTTTTCCTTGCGTGAAATGAGCCACGGGATCTACAATGACCACAGCTGGCCAAGACCTCCTCGTACACGCTCCTGCCAGGACAGTCCCTGCGGCTCCGCGGAGCTCCCCCGGCACAGGGCTGGGGCGTCACATCGCTGCGGAGTGAGGCGAGGACCACCTATTGCCATTGTAGAAAGCCCACGGCCAGGCCCCAGCTGGAATACTGCGTCCAGTGTTGGGCACCTTACCTCCGCAGGGATGGACAAATTCTGGAGGAGATCCAGAGAAGAGCTACTAATAGATATGGAGGGTCTTAGCTATGTTGATAGGCTGAAGAGCTTAAGCCCATTCAGTTTGGAGAGGAGGAGGAGGAGGCTACGAGGGATCTTCGCAGTGTGTGAGCACCTAAAAGGGGATCATAAAGACTCGGGTCAGGATCTAATCAGACTCAGCAGCAACAGGAAACAACCCCCAGAGACTCCTGGCGGCGTCCCCCCCAACCCCGAGGTCTCGGTGGGTTCGGCCTGACAGCTTTGCTGGGGATCTGCGGGGGCCCGCGGGAGCTGCTGCACAGCACGGAGGCCCCCCCCCCGACCCGCCGGCGTGCCTTCGCCTCAACTCACGTTTGCGAGCCTGCGCCTCGAACTGTGACAGGTTCTGCCGGGTTGCCAGCCTCACCTCCACCTTATCCCCGTTGAGGATTTTGCCGGGCAGGAGCTCCAGGAGTTTGTGGACCGAGTTCTCGGAGGCCACCACCACCTCTGCGTACCTGCGGGAAAACCCGGCCGTCAGCCGGCAAGAGCCAGCCCCACGCGATTCCACCCCCCGGTAGGGGGTAGGGACCCCCTGCCAGACCCCACGGGGCTCCATCTGTCCTCGCTGGCAGAGACCACCCAGCACCACCACCTCCCGCCGCCTTCCCTGGCAAGCTGAGCCCAGTCTGGTGTTACGTGCCCCCTCCTCTCTTTCCCATCCTGTTTGGGAGTCTCCGCTTTACCATCCCAGCTCCAGGCGGGCTGCGCATCACCAGTGCCAGCCAGGAAAAACAGCGGCTGTCCCCTCACTCCCCGCAACGCAGAGGACGTGGCTATGAAGGCCTAGTTCCCCCCTTCCCCCTCAGTTCTCACCCTTTCGACTGGCCATTGGCTCGGTTCTCGGCGAATTTTAGCTCCACTACGTCGTAGACACCGACGGAGCGGATGGTCTGGATCAGCTGCTGGTCAGTTGTCCACTGAGAGGAAGAGGAGAGAGGCCGGTGTCAGCTCACGCAGCCCTTTGCGGGGTCCCGCTGCCTCCCCAGCTAACCCAGGCTCAGCGCTCAGGGGGCTGGGGCAGCGCATTTGAGTACAGACACCCCTAGAGACCCTCATTTAAAACGAGCCTCAAGTCTGAAACAGGCTCTGGGTATGGCTACGAGAGGTCTCTATTCTCTGGACAAGACAAAGCCTTCCCAGGATTCTCCCCGTACCCATCAACAGAAGATTTCCCCGCGCAGCCCCCCAGGAAGGTAGAACCAGGTGGGGGCAGCGACCAGTGCGAGGGAGGCACTGTGGCCACCGGTCACTCGCCCCAGACTGGATCTGAAGCCACTCAAGGCTATGAATCCCTTTTCCCTGAGGATCAGAGCTCATGACCCAGCCTGGGACACTGGGTCAGCGTGGATTAAGGAGGAACAGCACCCCCAAAGAGCCCAGCAGCCCCTCAGGGGTTTCTCTGGAGGACCCCCATCTGCGTATGCACCACAGGAGACCCCGCAATGCCCACACAGGCGATCTGGAGACCCCCTCGGCAGACGAGCGCGGCCAGGCAGCGATCCCACTCACCCAGGAGAAGCTGCCCACGTAGACGGCGGCTCTCTTGTTGCGCAGCCCGCTGTACGTGTAGAGGATGGCGGGAGATTTGCTGTTGGGCTTGGGGGACGGCTCCTGACGGATCTCCG
This sequence comes from Chroicocephalus ridibundus, assembly GCF_963924245.1. Classification (NCBI taxonomy): domain Eukaryota; kingdom Metazoa; phylum Chordata; class Aves; order Charadriiformes; family Laridae; genus Chroicocephalus; species Chroicocephalus ridibundus. The sequence continues at coordinate 2,117,988 of NC_086287.1, read as the reverse complement.
GGGGTGGCTCCGAGGTGCTGGTGCGGCTTTCGGCGGGTTGCGAGCTGGCTGCTAACACGTCGTCGTACAGATCCATCTGATCAGCATTACTGAATTCAGAGTCCTGCGAGGGGAGAGACCGTGAGCGCTTCCGCAGAGGGGAGACCCCCGGGGTGAAACCGCAGCCCAGAAGGGGGCCCGTGGGCTGGTAAGAGCCTAAATGGTGGGCTCTGGAGGACTGTCCCGTTCCGCTGGAGTCCTCCAACACCGACCATCCAGCAGAAGCCAACCACCGACCCCCACAGGAGATGCTTAAAAATTATCTCGCTCTGCCACAGGTGCCCCGCCGTGCCTGGAGGGGCGATGCTGGAGGTTAGGAAGCCTCCTTCGCTCACCGTTTACAAACCAGTCGTCCCAGTTCACTGCATGCACGAGCTCTTTCGAGGAAGCACAAAGCCCCGAGTCCAAAGGTTTAGCACCCAAAGCACTTGTCTCGGGTCTGTTCACAGTTAGAAGGTGGCGAATCACCGCCACGAATGAAGCCACAGCAAACAGACCCGGTGCCTGTTATCTCTCAGGAGCCAGCTCCTCTGGCTCGGAGCCCTGTCCCCTCCCCTCAGTGGCACGCTGATGTCTCTGACGGCGTGTCCCTCGTTTGGCACTTCATTTTTTTTTTTTTGCAATGACAACTCCCCGCGCTTCCCCCTTGTCCCCACAGACCCCTCTTGGCACCGCGCAGCTCTTCTCCACTGCCTTGCAAAAAAACCACAGCCTGCCCCAGGCTTACGACCACCCCTCACTCGTGGAATCCACCACGATTCCTCCAGCCTGCTCTTCCTCCTGCGCATGGTGGAATTCCCTCTGGTACATCTCCAGTCCAGCTGCCCAGCTCTCCGACTGGCCAAGCATTAACCCAAGCCCCACCGCAATGGGATCAGCATCTCCTTTCCCCAATAACGAGGATTAACGGTGCCCCGAAGACAGGGCGATGGGCGCTGCTTCGCGATGCTTGACACAACCCTGGAGCATTTTTTACCCGTAAGGAGGTGGAGGAGGGAGGAAAACTCCAAGAAGCAGAGCCACGAGGCTTTACCCCACTGGGGATTGACGCTGGCTTGATTTTTCCACCCCCCAACTTCCAATTAAAAGCTTTTCCGCCTGCTCCTCCGCTGAGCTCCAGCACACGCCCCACAGGAGCGGAGGACTGGCTCACTGGGATGTCAGCTCTCCCGAGCAACGGGGCAAGACCCAACTTGCTGCTCTGGGAGGCCACCAGGAAGCAGCTCCCCTTTTTGTCAGCGTGCAAAGGGCAAGAGTTCAGCGGTGGAAAACCAAACGCCCTCAAATGGACGAGCCTCTCGCTCCTTGGAGGCCACAACCTTCGCAAATCCAGCCTGGGGGTTGCGCACCCACCTTCAAACCCTGCTGGCCACCCCAAGCTCGCCCGGTTTTGGGCCAGCAGAGCCCTCTTCAGGGTAGGAGCTCCACACGCCGTCTGCACACACAGACGCACGCACGCCGTCTCCCCTCCCCTCGGCAACGCAGCCTTTCACGGCACGAACCAGCCGCCGAGGAAGCTTCTGAGCTGCGAAACTCAAGTGTCCTAGATCTGCCTTCCAATTCCCACTCTGTTCCCGGCTATATTTAATTTGGAGTGTGCAGCAAGTGCTGTGTTTACTACGGATCTTCAGACTAATTGCTCACCCGGATTCAGCGCGCGCGCGCGCCGAGCATCATTTCACGCTACAAATTACTACGTTAGTATCTGGCCCGCAGGAGGAACGCACAGGTCCTGTGTTGCCGCTCAAAAAAAAGGAGGCTCTGCTCCCCGATTTTAAATCCTGGGACTTCAGAGGCAGTTTGGACAACATCTGCTGGAGACAGCGCGAGGTGGTTAAATCCCCTACGCTGTGAGGGTCAGGGAACCGCACACATACATCACGGCCCTTTGCGAGCTCAGGGGAGAGACAGGGAAAAGCGCTCAGCACACAGCTTTCAAAGTGTCACGGAAATACAAAAAAATCAAACCATTTCCCCCCAAAACACTCTTCTTGACAGCAATATCCATTTCTAAGGCAACTTGTAACTTTTGCATCCGGCAATTTCAGCTGCAGAGCTGATAGAAAGGTTACAAGAATTTCAACAGGGAGCAGTATTTTTGTACTCATTCTCAAAACAGCTCAACTGTTTGTTTAATCCGCCTCCCACACTCCTACCCCCACCAAGCGCCTCTGGACACGGCCCAAAGCTGGAAGATTTCTGCCTGAAAGTTTCAGAAAGCCGAGAACAAAAACAGGGGGGGATTAGAGGAGAAATTGCTCGGAAGCCCTCAGTTATGCTACTTAGAGGATACTTCAGCTTAAGAATTTTTAGAGATCCTCTGGGATGGCTAAAAAAAAAAATGCTCTCCTTTAAAAACTAACGGCCGGATGGGAAGATGGTGTAGAAATACTCACAGTCCAAATGCTTACACTCCGCCCTGCTGGTCTCTGCCCTTGCCATCGCACTGAATTTGCAGACCATCGCTCGAAACGCACGGTAGCGAGAGGCTTCTTGCATCCCCCACCGCCCCGTCAGCGAACACCTTCACCGCTATTCAAACCTTGACGCAGCAAACGCGCCCTGAACCCACCCGCGACGCCTTGCGAGGTGCACAGGGACGAAGCCGGGCACCATCACCGCTAATTACCACGTGCGCTGGGGGACTGGGAACCACGCTGGCGTCCCTGGTGTGCCACAGCGACCACGGGGCATCCAGGGCACCTTCCCACCCTGCTTTGATCCCACGCGCGACATCGTGCACGGATTAACTCTGGGTTTCTTCCAGCCGCCGCGCAGCCTGAGGCGAGCGAGATGCTGGAGTTGACAGCTTTGATAATCACTTCCAGCTTTAAGAAGCCTCCATCTACTTGCCTGCGTCAAAGATCTTTTGTGTCCTGTCCCCAAAAGCCTGCAGTTAAATCGTTCCATGCCGTGCAGCCAGGCTTGCTCCGTCCTCCTCTCAACGCCGCTTAACTTCTTTACGCCCGAAGATCCTCAAAACTCCACCGAGAGGAGACCAGACCCATCCGAGACGCTCTCAACTCCCCAGGTGACATTTCCAGTCAACTCAAGCCACTGTTTTTGTCACTTTTCCTGCTCCAGGCCACCTGGGGGCTGAGCCTTGGCGGTAAAGCCTACCTGCGGGCACAGGCAGCGCTGGCCCGTCCCTGCAGAGCGCCTGTCAAGCAGCAGCGGAGTTCTCCCGTTAAATCCTCCCATTCGTCCGTTGTTGATCCATTGTCCTCTGAGACATTACAGACTTTCCAACTCGTGCCCGCCAACATCCCAGCTCTCCTTCTCCCGACGCTGGATACCACGTCCGCTTTCCCTGCTTCCCTTCGGCGTTCAGCGTTAATTGCCATAAATGAAGTTTCCTGGTTATTCTGCCCATTTCTAAACCCCAGCCCAGCGACCTCCACACGTTTTCTTAATCCGCACCTTCCACCCGTATTCCCGCATCAATCCAGCTCTCCCTTCCGCTCCCAAATCCAGCTATACCTACTTCCCCAATTCTTTTAAAGGCAAATTGCACGAAAACATGTCCATTGAGGCTATTTCTAAGCCAGAGCAGTTCCGTTCGGTCCAGCACAGTACTATCATTTAATATACAAGGAATCGGGTTTATTCCGGGATTTTTTCAGGAAGGATGCAGGAAGCGGTATTTCAGAGCAGGAGAGTGTCCGGGCAGGGCTGCGTGGCTGCTACAGGCAGCACAATTTGTTTTGCAACTCACCTTTCCAGTGAGGTTCCCGTTATTTTGGCAATTTTAGAGTCTCCCCTTCTCCAAGGCAACTGCTCTCAGCGGAGAACTCCTGCTCCTGGAAAGCACCTCGCAGTCCCCTCAGCTCCGGGGCAGTTAATACTGTTTCCGCCGTTTCACTTTTCCCTGAAGGTCTCACCCACGGCGTATTCTCACCTGATAACCTCCCGTCTTCTCAGAACAAAGGCTTTATCGCCCTCAGCTCCTCTCCAGCCCTCTGGGAGCTCACGGTGATTCCTTCCTCTGCCTGTTTTGCTTCCAGTTCACGCGGCTCGCTCGCCACTTTTCTCCATGGGTTTTCCCCGGCAGTTTTTAATCTTCAAACATCTGTGTTCACACTTGCTCTCCCGGATCCCCAAACTCTCTAAAATGTGCTGCTCTAACAGCTGCACACCTCCCCTTCTCTGTCACTTCTTCCTGCGAGTCCCAGACAGCCCTGGGGTGGAAGAAGCGGCACACGGGCATCTCTCCGACCGCAGCGAGTCCCCATCACAGCTTCCCAGCCTCGGCGTGCCCGCAGGTTCGGTGCTCTGGGTCCCCTCACCGTGCAGTTCCCTGGCGGTGCCTCTTCCAGTTTGGATTTCTCATTTCTCCAACCAGGCGCCAACCAGCTATCCCCGCTTCGATCCCCGCTCATCGCTGCCCTGGCAAACATTCTGGTCCAAACCCTGCCTCCTCCTCCCAAACATTTTATGACCATCCACGTGTTGAATCTCTGGTGAAACGCACAGAAAAACCCTTTATTCCCCACAGCCACCAGGATTTAGGAAGGGTCCCAGCCCTCGGTTCCCCGCAGGGACTCTCCAGCACTGCACCACCCTTTCCTGGGCGCACCGGTCGCACCCTCTGCCTCCGCTCCCTGCGTATGCGCCAGCCGGTGGCTACATCCACGTTAACGGCTCCAGCACCTCGCTAATGAGCGTGCCGATGCCGGTAATGGTGTTCTCCCCCAAGAGAGGGGGATCTGCTCACCCGGAGGTGCCGCTCACCTGGTTGAATTCCTCGTCAGCGTAAATATCAATCAGATCCACTCCCTCGGACATATTTCCAGAGACAGGAGCAGGAGCCCGGGCTGGGACCGGGGCGAAGCAGGAAGACGGAAGGTGCACTGCAGCGGGACAAGGAGGGGCGGAAAAAGGGGATCAGCAAGGCACCAGGGACCCAATCTGTTCCCCCCAGTCCCCTCTGCCCCCCCTCTTTTGCCGCAGCCACCCCCCCCCCGAGAGGGCCCCACAGCCCCAGCCCAGCCCCACCCAGGGGCCACAGCACCCCTTGCCCTCTGGCTGGGACCCCCTCCCCGGGGGCAATCCCACCCCGACACCCCGCCCCCGGGTGCAACGTGGCCCCATTTCCCCTCAGGCCTGACCCATCTCTGGGGGTACCAAACCCCCCTTAGGGGGCAACCCCATCCTGGGACCCACAGCCCCCACCACCTCCCCTAACCCAAAGCTGGCCTGACCCATCTCTGGGGGCAACAAACCCCCTTAGGGGGCAACCCCACCCCGGGGCCCACAGCCCCCCTGCTCCCCCCTAACCCAAACTCAGCCTGATCCATCTCTGGGGGTAAGAAACCCCCTTAGGGGGTGACCTCACCCCGGGGCCCACAGTCCCCCCGACCTCCCCTAACCCAAACTCGATCCGACCCATCTCTGAGGGCAACAAACTCCCTTAGGGGGCGACCTCACCCCGGGGCCCACAGCCCCCCCCGACCTCCCCTAACCTAAACTCGATCCGACCCATCTCTGGGGGCTACAACCCTGCCCCGGGGGCAACACCACTTAGGGGCCCACAGCCCCCACGCCCCCCCCTAACCCAAACCCAGCTTGACCCATCTCTGGGGGCATCAAACCCCCCTTAGAGGGCAACAAACCCCCTCAGGGGGCAACCCCACCCCGGGCCCCACAAACCCCCCCGACCCCCCCTAACCCGAACCAGAGCGCACCGACCCTTCCCCGGTGAACACCCGCCCTACCCCGGGCACCCTCTCCTCAGCAGCGAGATCCCCGGGGGGGACCCAACCCCGCCCGCCCGAGCTGGGCCCGCCGCCGCCCCCCGGCCCAGACACTCCCCCCGCGCCGCCACCACCACCACCAGGGGCCAGACCGCCATATCGGCCCGGGCCTGAGGGGGAGGCGGAGTGTGGAGGGGAGGGAGCGGCGGGTCGCGACTCCCCCCGGCCCCGGTCCCCAGCCCCCAGCCCCCGGCCCGGCCCCGCCCGTTACCGCCAGCAGGCCCCGAGCGCGCGCGCCAACCGCGCTCACCGCCACCGCCAGCGCCGCCGCGCCACGTCCCGCCCCTTCCGGTTCGCGTCACGCCCCCTTCCTGTTCCCCCCTGCCCTCTCCTCTACCGCCCGCCGCACCATAGAGTCGGGCCTCCCCCGCGTCACAGAGCGCCCCTGACGGAGGCTAGAGCGGCCGCTGGGAGCCATGGCGGCGGCCTGGGTGAGGAAGGAGGGGAGTTTACCGGGGGTGTATGGGTGTTACTGGCGGAGGTGGGGAGCTGACAGGGGTCTGGGAGAGGCGGGGGACAGAGGGAGGCCCTGGGGAGGGTGGTTATAGATGGGGGATTGGGGGCAGCAGGGCCCCGGGGGGGTCTATAGATGGGGGATTGGGGGTAACAGGGCCCAGGGGGGCTTATGGTATCGGGGGCAGCAGGGGATCTGGGATGGATTATGTGGGGTTCGGAGGCGGCAGGGGATTGCGGGCAGCAGCGTCTGGGGAAGGTCGTGGGATCAGGGACCGCAGCTTTTGGGGGGATTATGGTGGGGGGTAGGGGCAGCAGGGTCTGGGGGAGGTGTGGGATGGGGGGATTGGGGGCAGCAGGGTCTGGGGGTGTGTGGAATGGGGGGATTGGGGGCAGCAGGGTCTTGAAGGTGGACTACGAGGGGAGTTAGGGGCAGTAGTGTCTGGGGGGGGTGTGTGATGTGGGGATCAGGGGCAGGAGGGTCTGGGGGTGTGTGGGATGTGGGGCAGCAGGGTCTGGGGGGTGTGTGTGATGTGGGGATCAGGGACAGCAGGGTCTGGGGGGTGTGGGATGGGGGCAGCAGGGTCTGGGGGAGCGTGGGATGGGGGGATTGGGGGCAGCAGAATCTTGAAGCTGGACTATAAGGGGAGTTAGGGGCAGCAGCGTCTGGGGGGGTGTGTGATGTGGGGATCAGGGGCAGCAGGGTCTGGGCGGGTTGTGTGATGGGGGTTTGGGGGCAGGAGGGTCTGGAGGGGTGTGGGATGGGGGGCAGCAGGGTCTGGGGTAGGTGTGGGATGGGGGAATTGGCGGCAGTAGGGCCTGGGTATAGGACTGAGGACAGCAAGGCCTGGAGGGATTATGGGGAGGAGTAGGGGCATTAGGGTCTGGGGGGGGTGGGACGGGGGATTCATGGCCAGCAGGGCCTGGGGGGGGTCCCGTTCCCCCCTGTGCTGGGACAGCCAGGCCTGACGTCCCCTGCACTGTCCCTGTCCCTTTCACAGCTCTGCTCCCTGCCCGGCCGGGCTCTGTGCCGGCGCGTTTTGGGGCCAGTGTGCCTGCAGCGTGGCTACCGTGGGGACTCCCCAAAGGACTCCGGGAAGGACGTGCTGGAGATCCCCTTGCCCCCCTGGCAGGAACGTCCTGATGAGCCGCTGGAGACCAAGAGAGCCCGGCTGCTGTACGAGAGCCGGAAAAGGGGGATGCTGGAGAACTGCATCCTGCTCAGGTGAGGAGGTGCGGGGTGCCCGACCTCCCTCCCGGCTTCTCAGCCACCCTCCGCCGCTTGTCCGCCTTCCCCGCAGCGCCCTGACAATTTGTCCCCTGCAGCCAGGGGCGGGCAGGGGTGGCGTGTGTGCTTCGTAGGAGAGATAACATCAGCCCCGGAGAGCGAAGGGAGAAAGGCCGGTCGAGGTGAGCGTAGCTGCTGCGTAGTTCAGCTCCTTAAAGATGGCACAGGTTTTTAATGAACAGGGTAAAGCCCCGAGCATTTTGGGAGGGAGTTTGGTGGGGCAGTGCACAGCCATATTCCAAAAAACCTAAGGAGATGTGGTGGTGTTCAGAGGACGGAAGGCAGAGAAGGGTGAGCTGTTGGATAAGTCACCACAGGAGCTTTGAATCCGGGATGCAACGATCAGTGCTGCTGCTGGGCAGAAAAAGGGCAGAGCCAGAGGCCCAGGAGAGCTCTGGAAAGTTCCAACCTGATGGCTGAGATGAAATCCTTTGGGAAGGACGTATGTAATTCCTGGGGTGAATGAACGAGGTGGGGCTGGTCGGGTTTCAGGATTGAAATAGTGGTTAACGGAGAGAGCAGGCAGGAGGCAGGTCACTTTGGACCCAGCTGCTCCGTGTCTTCTGGCATCGTGTAGAGAGCGGGGCACCAGCCGTGGTCGGGAGCGGCGTGCCAGCTTGGCTCTTCCTCCGGTCACCCACACTCATCCTCCTCCATCCTCTCCCCAGCCTCTTTGCGAAGGAGAACCTGAACCGCATGAGCGAGCAGCAGCTGAACCTCTACGACCGGCTCATCAACGAGCCCAGCAACGACTGGGACATTTACTACTGGGCCACAGGTACGGTGGCGGCTCCCTGTCACCCTGCCCGCTCTGATGCCAGGGCACCGGCGCCGCTCCGGGCCGCGGGAACTGGGCTTGGCGGGATGACCGTGGCACCGGGTGCTTCGGGACAGGACGGAGCCATTCTCTTGCTGCCCCTTTCTGTTTTTCCTGCAGAAGCGAAGCCCACGCCGGCCGAGTTTGAGAACGACGTGATGGCCATGCTGAGGGAATTTGCCAAGAACAAGAAGAGGGAGCAGAGGCTGCGGCAGCCAGACCTGGAGTACCTCTTTGAGCCATCCCGCTGACGGGGGGGAGCCACCTTCTCCCTCACCATCCCCCTGGAGCGGAGCAGGGGCACGGGGCCCTGTGGAAACGCTGCTGCCGCCCTCCCTGTGGCTCTTCTCCTCCTCTTCCTCCGGCAGCGGCTCCCTCGGACTTTCAGGGCAGGATGAATAAAGCCGTGGCTGCTAGCCCTGCCGCTCCTGCTGCCTTGTGGGTGCCGGGGCTCTGCCCTTCGGCGTCGCCGGGAGCGGGTGCTCAGGGGAGGCAGCGACACTCCGGGCTCGCTCTGGCACATGCCAGCTCCCCGCTGTCACCGTCTCCCAGCTCTCCCTTCGAAACCCTTTTTCTGGGGACCCAGGGGACGCGGCCCCACACGCGGAGGGCTGTGGCCCGCTCCGCAGGAGGTTGAAGTGGGGCATCCCACTCCCCTGATGCCCTCTGTGGGGTGTCCCAGCCGTCCCCAAGCAGCAGTGACAGTTCCCTCTGTGGCCAAGATCCCCATGTGTCGCCGCGCTGGTTACCATGGTGTCACCATCCCAACGTCCGCGGGGGACGTTCCACAGCCACCCCTGCCTCCCAGGCGGGGAGCTGCTCTGGGGCCAGCCCCGCCATGGCGTCTGCCCCTCCGTTCGTCTGTCCCCGTGCCAAGCTGCGGTCCCTGCCACGGGGCTCGCCCGCCGCGGGGCTGGCCACCGTCACCCCCTCGGCGAAGGCACGCGCCAGGGGAAGCGCCGACCTCATGAACTTCTACGCCACGAGCTATGCGGTGGCCTATGGTAGGGGGTCCCGAAGGCCTCCCCTACAGCCGGGGGGGGCTCATTCACAGGGCTGAGCCGCCTCTCCCCCCTGTCACCCAGGCCAGTCGCGTTTCCGTCCCTGCCTCGGCCGCCACACTGTCACCGGCTACGTGTCCAACAACCGCTGGGACATGTCCTGCCTGCTCCATGCTGCAGAGGGGTGGGTACCCCTGCTGGGGGCGGGGGGGATTAGGGGCAAGTTTTGGGGCCAGTCCATCACAACCACGCTGGCCTCCCACCGCAGCCGCTGCCAGGACGCCGCCAGGTCTACCACCGCCGAGCACTTCCAGCCTCTCATGCTCCCCGACGGCCGGAGCCTCCTGCCCCGGCACGTCCACCAGCCAGGGAGCGGGTACCTCCAGGCGTCCTCCCTTTCCTGCCTCCGTACCGGGACGGCGAGTCCCCAGCACCTGCCGCTCCTCCAGGGCCCCCCCAACGCACCCAGGGAGCGCGGCACAGGGGGCCGCCGCGCCGGCCCTGCCCAGCCAGGTACGGGTTTGGGGGTGTCGGTGATCCCGGGGCCAGCTCCATCCCCAGGAGGGTTTGGGGATGGCGGTGATCCCGGGGCCAGCTCCATCCCCAGGAGGGTTTGGGGATGTCGGTGGTCCCGGGGCCAGCTCTGTCCCCAGGACGGTTTGGGAGTGTCGGTGGTCCCGGGGCCAGCTCTCCCCAGGAGGGTTTGGGGGTGTCGGTGATCCCGGGGCCAGCTCCATCCCCAGGAGGGTTTGGGGGTGTCGGTGATCCTGGGGCCAGCTCTCCCCAGGAGGGTTTGGGGGTGTTGGTGGTCCCGGGGCCAGCTCTGTCCCCAGGACGGTTTGGGAGTGTCGGTGGTCCCGGGGCCAGCTCTCCCCAGGAGGGTTTGGGGGTGTTGGTGGTCCCGGGGCCAGCTCTGTCCCCAGGAGGGTTTGGGGGTGTTGGTGGTCCCAGGGCCAGCTCTCCCCAGGAGGGTTTGGGGGTGTTGGTGGTCCCGGGGCCAGCTCTCTCCAGGAGGGTTTGGGGGTGTTGGTGGTCCCGGGGCCAGCTCTGTCCCCAGGAGGGTTTGGGGGTGTTGGTGGTCCCAGGGCCAGCTCTCCCCAGGAGGGTTTGGGGGTGTTGGTGGTCCCGGGGCCAGCTCTCCCCAGGAGGGTTTGGGGGTGTTGGTGGTCCCGGGGCCAGCTCCAACCCCAGGACGGTTTGGGAGTGTCAGTGGTCCTGGGGCCAGCTCTCCCCAGGAGGGTTTGGGGGTGTTGGTGGTCCCGGGGCCAGCTCTGTCCCCAGGATGGTTTGGGAGTGCCGGTGGTCCCGGGGCCAGCTCTCCCCAGGAGGGTTTGGGGGTGTTGGTGGTCCCGGGGCCAGCTCCAACCCCACGAGGGTTTTGGGGGTGTCGGTTGTCCCGGGGCCAGCTCCATTCCCAGGATGGTTTGGGGGTGTCAGAGGTCCCCTGCCCCGCGTCACCCATCGCTGCCCACCCCCAAACGCAGGGTACAGGCCGGGCCCCCAGGCTGTACCCAGCACGGTGACACCAGGTAACGCCATGGCTGGCTGTGGGGCTGTGTGCAGGCAGGGCTGGGGACAGGGCTGGGGACAGGGGGGCTCCCTCCCTGCCCCATCTGCCCCCCCCCAGATGTCCTGCAGAAGACAACCGTCGGCACCAAGGAGCAGTCGGGCTTCACCAGGGCCACCCCAAGGAGTGACAGCGTCCTGCCGGGCCAGCCCGTGAGCCCCTACCCCACCGTGTCCCCTGTCCCCTGCCGGCCCCCCATCCCCTCTGCACCCCAAGGGACACTTTTTTTCCTCTCCCGCAGCTGGCCGTTAGCGTCACCGCGACCGATTACCTGCCCTCTGTGCACAGCCACGTAAGCGGGGTGAGGGGACGGGATGGCGAGGCAGGACCCCCAGCGGGCAGAGCTGTGGCGTGAGGCAGGGGACATCGCGTCCCTGTCACCTCATCTCCATCCTCCCGCAGGGCGTCGAGACGCTGCCGGTGCTGCCAACGGGCTCCGAGCGAGGCAGCGGATTCAGCCGGGAGGTGCCGAGCTGCCTGGCGACGGCGGTGAGCAGGACCCCCGTCCCGCTGCTTGTCCCCATGTGTCCCCCCTCCTCACCCGCTGTCCCCACGCAGGGCTTGCCCGCCGTGGGCCACCCCCTCCCGCTCGTCTCCCGAGGGCTGAGGGCACCCCGAGTGACACAGGCCAGCCTGCTGGGACAGCAGGTTGTCGGCAGGATGGTGGGTGCCTCCGTGGCTTTGTCCCTGTCCCCATATCCCTGTCCCCGCCACCCGTCGGACCACGCACCCAACCCGCCTCCATCCCCCAGGAGCCGTCGGGGTTCACCACTAACCACAACCAGTACGTCCCACCCGTGTCCCCCGCCGCGCCAGGTGAGTTTGGGGTGACCCCGAGGGAGCGGGGCAGGGGAGGATGTCATTGTCCCGGGGGGGGTCCAGCCTCACCGCCCCCCTCTCTCCTGGCTTTTCCAGCCCAGTGCTGGGGGGGTCCAACCTGGACGGCGAGACCCACGGGGGGCATCCAGCCCCAGCGCCCCAGCGGCTTCAGCACCAACAACCACCCCACCGGGCTGGGGGACATCGTCGGCCACCCCCCCTTGCCGGTAGCCCCCAGTTCTTTGGGGACCCCCCCCCCCCAATCCCTGGGAGCACACGGAAAAAATAAAGCCTGAAATCAGGTCTTACTGGGCACGCTGTCATTGTCACCTCTGCCCCCCCACCCCGAGCCCCCTTGGAGGGGCTGTGGCTGCCCCCAGCTCTCGTTTTGGGGGGTGCCCGCACCCCGAGGGCTGGCAGGAGAATTTGGGGGGGTTGTGGGGAGGTGAGGCGGGGGGGGGGGGTTGTCGCCTGGCCGGCAGCCGCTGGGGGGCTGTACGAGCCCGGCTTTCTGCGCTGGCTTTGGGATGACACAGCTGATTTGCGGCAGGGAAAAAGCGGGCAGGGCTGGCTGGGGACGGGGGGGGGACACCGTTACGGGGGCGGGGGGGGGGGGGGGAAGAGGAGGAGGAGGAGGAGGAGGAGGAGGAAGGAGAGCCCCAGCCTGGCCGGCAGGACCCAGCCGGGTGGGCAGCCATGGCATGGGGGTCCCCATCCAAGCCCTCCCCGGCCGTGGGGTGTGCAACCGGGCTTCGTGGAGGGGGGGTGAAAAAGCACCGGGGAGTGGTGGGGGGGAGGGGGATGTGCCCGGGGGGGGCGCCCTGCAGCAGCTCCCGGGGTGTCCCAGGGGACGTGGGTGGTCACAGAGGGACCCCCCCCTCCCCATCCCAGCGCCCTGAGGGCAAGGAGATGGGAGAGGGGTGTGGGGGGGGGCGCTGCCCGGGGTGGGGGGGACAGGGCGAGAAAAGGGTAAGGGCAGGGCACGGGGGTGGCAAAGTGTGTGTGGGGGGATCAGGACAGAGGCACGACAGGGCGGGGGACAGGCAGGACAGGGAGGATGGGACAATGGTGGGACACAGGCAGGGGACAGGTAGGGTGAGGTGGGGCCAGGGTGGGGCATGGGGAGGGGACAGGGAAGGCGGGACAATGGGACAGTGGTGGGGCACAGGCAGGGGACAGGGAGGGCGGGACAATGGGATAGTGGTGGGGCACAGGCAGGGGACAGGCATGGCAAGGCGGGACAACGGTGGAACAGGGAGGGGGCAGGTAGGGTGGGACAACGGTGGGGCACAGGCAGGGGACAGGGTGGGGCACGGGGAGGGGACAGGGAGGGCGGGACAATGGGACAGTGGTGGGGCGCAGGCAGGGGACAGGCGGGGCAGGTTAGGGCAATGGTGGGACAGGCGGGGCAGGATGGGGCACAGGGAGGGGACAGGCAGGGGACAGGTCGGGCAGGGCGGGGCACAGGCAGGGGGGCAGGGTGGGACAACGGTGGCAGGGAGGGGACAGGTGGGGCACGGGCAGGGGACAGGGTAGGGACAGGAAGGGTGGGGCAATGGTGGGACAACGGTGGCACAGGGTGGAGGACAGGCAGGGGCGGGGCGGGGACAGGTAGGACACAGGCGGGGCGTGGCACAGGGGAGGGCGTGGCCAGAGGGGGCGTGTCCCGGGTGGGCGTGTCCCTAGGTGGGCGTGTCCCCTCCCGCCCGGGCGCTCCGCCGGGGAGGGGAGGGGGCGAGTCCCCGGCGCCAGGCCACGCCCCCGCGCTCCCATTGGCTGCGGCCGGTTGCCGTGGCGACGGCGTGGCGCGGCGAGGCGTCCGCGTCCGTCCCCGTCCCCCCCTCCCCGCCCCGGGCGGGCGGCGGGGATGGGGAGCGGCGGCTCGACCGGGCCGCGCTTGGCCACGGCCGA